>NC_090237.1:32053845-32176345 GCF_024489055.1 Chanodichthys erythropterus
AAATCAGGTAAAAATAAGAGGGTGATCTCAATGTATGCTGAAAGTGACACATTTTCTGCTTCCAGTTGGTGGCGCTATGACTTTGAATCACAATAGTCAAATCCATGTGATCAGCGTTGTACAACGAAGACTAAGCCAAAGTTTCATCAAAATCAATTAATGTATGCAGAAGTTATAACACTTTGTTTCCCTTTTCTTGCCATAAATTCGTTGCCTCGCCACGGCCAAACCGTTTGAGATATCCAAAATCCGTTTGCAATTAAACAACTTCAATGTGTTAGCAACAAGTTAAAAAAAGCTTGGTGTAAATTGGATAAACCCTGTAGGAGTAGTAGTATAAAATTCATAGCCTGTTTTTCAAAAAATTAACATTCAAACCAAAATAGCTGACTTCCTGTTGGTCGGAGCTAATGAATGTAAATTAGAAAATTGTCCGGCTTGATGAGAATAATATGTGTACCGAGTTTGGTGACTGTAGGAAAAACTAACCCCCACTTTTGTCAAAAGGTGGCGCTACTGAGCCCCTCCACCACGCCCATTTCTATGGCTTTGTCCATGTCTACTGGTTGACAATATTGATGTGTGTGTCGAGTTTCATGCAATTTGAAGCATGTTAAGAGCCTCAAAACCACTCAAGAATATTATTACAGTTTGACCTGTTGCCATGGCAACAATATTTCAAATATCAAAAATCCTGTCATAGGTCTACATCTGCTGTGTATTGACATTACACTGATGAAGTTTGAAGCAAATCAGGTAAAAATAAGAGGGTGATCTCAAAGCATTTTAAAAGTGATACACTTCTTGCTGCCATTTGGTGGCGCTATAACTTTGACTCATAATAGTTACATCCATGTGATCAGACTACTACAACCAACACACTCCTGAAGTTTCATAAACATCAATCAATGTATGCAGAAGTTATAACACATTTCCTGTTTCCCTTTTCTCGCCATAAATTTGTTGCCTCGCCACGGCCAAACCGTTTGAGATATCCAAAATCCGTTTGCAATTAAACAACTTCAATGTGTTCGCAACAAGTTAAAAAAGCTTGGTGTAAATTGGATAAACCCTGTAGGAGTAGTAGTATAAAATTCATAGCCTGTTTTTTCAAAAAATTAACATTCAAACCAAAATAGCTGACTTCCTGTTGGTCGGAGCTAATGAATGTAAATTAGATAATTGTCCGGCTTGATGAGAATAATATGTGTACCGAGTTTGGTGACTGTAGGAAAAACTAACCCCCCACTTTTGTCAAAAGGTGGCGCTACTGAGCCCCTCCACCACGCCCATTTCTATGGCTTTGTCCATGTCTACTGGTTGACAATATTGATGTGTGTGTCGAGTTTCATGCAATTTGAAGCATGTTAAGAGCCTCAAAAACACTCAAGAATATTATTACAGTTTGACCTGTTGCCATGGCAACAATATTTCAAATATCAAAAATCCTGTCATAGGTCTACATCTGCTGTGTATTGACATTACACTGATGAAGTTTGAAGCAAATCAGGTAAAAATAAGAGGGTGATCTCAAAACATTTCAAAAAGTGATACACTTCCTGCTGCCAGTTGGTGGCGCTATAACTTTGACTCACAATAGTCACATCCATGTGATCAGACTCCTATAACGAACACACTCGTGAAGTTTCATAAAGATCAATATATGTATTAAGACGTTATAACACATTTCCTGTTTCCTTTTTCTCGCCATAAATTCGTTGCCTCGCCACGGCCAAACCGTTCGAGATATCAAAAATCCCCTGGCAATTTTTAATCATCAGTGTCTTGACTTCATGCTGACCGAGTTTGGTGGCGATCGGATTAATCGTCTAGGAGGAGTATATCAAATTCCAGAGCATGCGTTTTCAAACAACCCTTAATAGCTGACTTCCTGTTGGCGTGGCGATTAACTTAGAGCGCGAAAGTTGTTCGGCCCGATGAGGTCTATATGTGTACCGAGTTTCATACTAATACGTGCAAGCATGTTTAATATATGGACCAAATTTTCAGACTTTTTTCAAGGGGGCGCTGTCAAGCCCCCCTGCCACGCCCGGGTACCAGCCTCTCCGGCGTCCTAATGGCCGCGGATTCCAATGTGTGTGCCAATTTTCAAGAGTTTTTGAGCATGTTAAGGCCCCCAAAAAGCCCCGGAAGACGGAAAAAAAAAAATAAATAATAAATAAATAAATAAATATAGCTGCGAGCAGCGATGGCGGGCCCAAGCCCGGTGGCACCGCCACCCCGGTGGCTTCAGGGCAACTGTGCACAGCGGGCAATAGGCACTTAAAACGGTTAAACATCAAAGGACTATGTCAAATTCACTCCACATTTACTGCACTACAAGGTGCCGCTATAGAGCCCCTCCTCCCTGCCCATTTTCAAAGGATTACATGTGCCAAGTTTTAACATTATTCTGATGAATTTTGAAGCAAATCAGGTAAAAATAAGAGGGTGATCTCAATGTATGCTGAAAGTGACACATTTTCTGCTTCCAGTTGGTGGCGCTATGACTTTGAATCACAATAGTCAAATCCATGTGATCAGCCTTGTACAACGAAGACTAAGCCAAAGTTTCATCAAAATCAATTAATGTATGCAGAAGTTATAACACTTTGTTTCCCTTTTCTTGCCATAAATTCGTTGCCTCGCCACGGCCAAACCGTTTGAGATATCCAAAATCCGTTTGCAATTAAACAACTTCAATGTGTTAGCAACAAGTTAAAAAAAAGCTTGGTGTAAATTGGATAAACCCTGTAGAAGTAGTAGTATAAAATTCATAGCCTGTTTTTCAAAAAATTAACATTCAAACCAAAATAGCTGACTTCCTGTTGGTCGGAGCTAATGAATGTAAATTAGAAAATTGTCCGGCTTGATGAGAATAATATGTTTACCGAGTTTGGTGACTGTAGGAAAAACTAACCCCCCCACTTTTGTCAAAAGGTGGCGCTACTGAGCCCCTCCACCACGCCCATTTCTATGGCTTTGTCCATGTCTACTGGTTGACAATATTGATGTGTGTGTCGAGTTTCATGCAATTTGAAGCATGTTAAGAGCCTCAAAAACACTCAAGAATATTATTACAGTTTGACCTGTTGCCATGGCAACAATATTTCAAATATCAAAAATCCTGTCATAGGTCTACATCTGCTGTGTATTGACATTACACTGATGAAGTTTGAAGCAAATCAGGTAAAAATAAGAGGGTGATCTCAAAGCATTTTAAAAGTGATACACTTCTTGCTGCCATTTGGTGGCGCTATAACTTTGACTCATAATAGTTACATCCATGTGATCAGACTACTACAACCAACACACTCCTGAAGTTTCATAAACATCAATCAATGTATGCAGAAGTTATAACACATTTCCTGTTTCCCTTTTCTCGCCATAAATTCGTTGCCTCGCCACGGCCAAACCGTTTGAGATATCCAAAATCCGTTTGCAATTAAACAACTTCAATGTGTTCGCAACAAGTTAAAAAAAGCTTGGTGTAAATTGGATAAACCCTGTAGGAGTAGTAGTATAAAATTCATAGCCTGTTTTTCAAAAAATTAACATTCAAACCAAAATAGCTGACTTCCTGTTGGTCGGAGCTAATGAATGTAAATTAGAAAATTGTCCGGCTTGATGAGAATAATATGTGTACCGAGTTTGGTGACTGTAGGAAAAACTAACCCCCACTTTTGTCAAAAGGTGGCGCTACTGAGCCCCTCCACCACGCCCATTTCTATGGCTTTGTCCATGTCTACTGGTTGACAATATTGATGTGTGTGTCGAGTTTCATGCAATTTGAAGCATGTTAAGAGCCTCAAAAACACTCAAGAATATTATTACAGTTTGACCTGTTGCCATGGCAACAATATTTCAAATATCAAAAATCCTGTCATAGGTCTACATCTGCTGTGTATTGACATTACACTGATGAAGTTTGAAGCAAATCAGGTAAAAATAAGAGGGTGATCTCAAAACATTTCAAAAAGTGATACACTTCCTGCTGCCAGTTGGTGGCGCTATAACTTTGACTCACAATAGTCACATCCATGTGATCAGACTCCTATAACGAACACACTCGTGAAGTTTCATAAAGATCAATATATGTATTAAGACGTTATAACACATTTCCTGTTTCCTTTTTCTCGCCATAAATTCGTTGCCTCGCCACGGCCAAACCGTTCGAGATATCAAAAATCCCCTGGCAATTTTTAATCATCAGTGTCTTGACTTCATGCTGACCGAGTTTGGTGGCGATCGGATTAATCGTCTAGGAGGAGTATATCAAATTCCAGAGCATGCGTTTTTCAAACAACCCTTAATAGCTGACTTCCTGTTGGCGTGGCGATTAACTTAGAGCGCGAAAGTTGTTCGGCCCGATGAGGTCTATATGTGTACCGAGTTTCATACTAATACGTGCAAGCATGTTTAATATATGGACCAAATTTTCAGACTTTTTTCAAGGGGGCGCTGTCGAGCCCCCCTGCCACGCCCGGGTACCAGCCTCTCCGGCGTCCTAATGGCCGCGGATTCCAATGTGTGTGCCAATTTTCAAGAGTTTTTGAGCATGTTAAGGCCCCCAAAAAGCCCCGGAAGACGGAAAAAAAAAAAAAAAATAAAAAAATAAAAATAATAATAAATATAGCTGCGAGCAGCGATGGCGGGCCCAAGCCCGGTGGCACCGCCACCCCGGTGGCTTCAGGGCAACTGTTCACAGCGGGCAATAGGCACTTAAAATGGTTAAACATCAAAGGACTATGTCAAATTCACTCCACATTTACTGCACTACAAGGTGCCGCTATAGAGCCCCTCCTCCCTGCCCATTTTCAAAGGATTACATGTGCCAAGTTTTAAAATTATTCTGATGAATTTTGAAGCAAATCAGGTAAAAATAAGAGGGTGATCTCAATGTATGCTGAAAGTGACACATTTTCTGCTTCCAGTTGGTGGCGCTATGACTTTGAATCACAATAGTCAAATCCATGTGATCAGCCTTGTACAACGAAGACTAAGCCAAAGTTTCATCAAAATCAATTAATGTATGCAGAAGTTATAACACTTTGTTTCCCTTTTCTTGCCATAAATTCGTTGCCTCGCCACGGCCAAACCGTTTGAGATATCCAAAATCCGTTTGCAATTAAACAACTTCAATGTGTTAGCAACAAGTTAAAAAAAGCTTGGTGTAAATTGGATAAACCCTGTAGGAGTAGTAGTATAAAATTCATAGCCTGTTTTTTCAAAAAATTAACATTCAAACCAAAATAGCTGACTTCCTGTTGGTCGGAGCTAATGAATGTAAATTAGAAAATTGTCCGGCTTGATGAGAATAATATGTGTACCGAGTTTGGTGACTGTAGGAAAAACTAACCCCCACTTTTGTCAAAAGGTGGCGCTACTGAGCCCCTCCACCACGCCCATTTCTATGGCTTTGTCCATGTCTACTGGTTGACAATATTGATGTGTGTGTCGAGTTTCATGCAATTTGAAGCATGTTAAGAGCCTCAAAAACACTCAAGAATATTATTACAGTTTGACCTGTTGCCATGGCAACAATATTTCAAATATCAAAAATCCTGTCATAGGTCTACATCTGCTGTGTATTGACATTACACTGATGAAGTTTGAAGCAAATCAGGTAAAAATAAGAGGGTGATCTCAAAGCATTTTAAAAGTGATACACTTCTTGCTGCCATTTGGTGGCGCTATAACTTTGACTCACAATAGTTACATCCATGTGATCAGACTACTACAACCAACACACTCCTGAAGTTTCATAAACATCAATCAATGTATGCAGAAGTTATAACACATTTCCTGTTTCCCTTTTCTCGCCATAAATTCGTTGCCTCGCCACGGCCAAACCGTTTGAGATATCCAAAATCCGTTTGCAATTAAACAACTTCAATGTGTTCGCAACAAGTTAAAAAAAGCTTGGTGTAAATTGGATAAACCCTGTAGGAGTAGTAGTATAAAATTCATAGCCTGTTTTTCAAAAAATTAACATTCAAACCAAAATAGCTGACTTCCTGTTGGTCGGAGCTAATGAATGTAAATTAGAAAATTGTCCGGCTTGATGAGAATAATATGTGTACCGAGTTTGGTGACTGTAGGAAAAACTAACCCCCACTTTTGTCAAAAGGTGGCGCTACTGAGCCCCTCCACCACGCCCATTTCTATGGCTTTGTCCATGTCTACTGGTTGACAATATTGATGTGTGTGTCGAGTTTCATGCAATTTGAAGCATGTTAAGAGCCTCAAAAACACTCAAGAATATTATTACAGTTTGACCTGTTGCCATGGCAACAATATTTCAAATATCAAAAATCCTGTCATAGGTCTACATCTGCTGTGTATTGACATTACACTGATGAAGTTTGAAGCAAATCAGGAAAAAATAAGAGGAGTGATCTCAAAACATTTCAAAAAGTGATACACTTCCTGCTGCCAGTTGGTGTCGCTATAACTTTGACTCACAATAGTCACATCCATGTGATCAGACTCCTATATCGAACACACTCGTGAAGTTTCATAAAGATCAATATATGTATTAAGACGTTATAACACATTTCCTGTTTCCTTTTTCTCGCCATAAATTCGTTGCCTCGCCACGGCCAAACCGTTCGAGATATCAAAAATCCCCTGGCAATTTTTAATCATCAGTGTCTTGACTTCATGCTGACCGAGTTTGGTGGCGATCGGATTAATCGTCTAGGAGGAGTATATCAAATTCCAGAGCATGCGTTTTTCAAACAACCCTTAATAGCTGACTTCCTGTTGGCGTGGCGATTAACTTAGAGCGCGAAAGTTGTTCGGCCCGATGAGGTCTATATGTGTACCGAGTTTCATACTAATACGTGCAAGCATGTTTAATATATGGACCAAATTTTCAGACTTTTTTCAAGGGGGCGCTGTCGAGCCCCCCTGCCACGCCCGGGTACCAGCCTCTCCGGCGTCCTAATGGCCGCGGATTCCAATGTGTGTGCCAATTTTCAAGAGTTTTTGAGCATGTTAAGGCCCCCAAAAAGCCCCGGAAGACGAAAAAAAAAAAAAAAAAAAAAAAAAAAAAAATAATAATCCTTAGAAGAACAAGAGGGCCCTGCGCGCTTAATTCGCTTGGGCCCTAATTAAAGCTGCAAGCAGCGATGAAAGGGCCCTCGCACCCGGGCTCACCGCCACCCGTTGGCCTTAGGAAAACAGAGAACAGTGGTCGACATGCATGTAAGCGAATGAATACAGGAGAATTATGCCATTAAGTCATTTAGAATTGCCACACTTCCTGCTGCCAACAGGTGGCGCTTTGACCATAACCAAATATTGCGATATAGATGTGTTAAGACCCGGACTGTTATCAAACACGTGAAGTTTGGAGCAGATCTGACATCATATGCCTGAGTTACAACAACTTCCTGTTTCATGGCGTTAATCGCATACATTAGCACTCAGCCAAGTGTTGCATGATTTAACGTGTTTCTAGTATGTTTGGTACTTTATGTCATATTGAAATGTGGTTCTGGGAGGGAATTACAGTGTAAAGCATGCCATTTCCTGTTGCCAGCAGGTGGCGCTATGACTAACAGAATATTGGCATATAGATATGTTCAGGCCAGGACTCTTATCACACATGTGAAGCTTGGAGCAGATCAGACATTGTATGCCTGAGTTACAACGACTTCCTTTTTCATGGCGGAACAACAGAGTTTGTCAGGCCGCCACGGACACGCCCTTCAACGAAAACTCTAGATCTTCGCAATTTAACGTCACAAAGGCCTTTAGATTAGACTGACAAAAAATGACATTGATCTGATTAAATCTCTAGGAGGAGTTAATCACAGTTTAAAACATGTCATTTCCTGTTGCCCCCAGGTGGCGCTATGACTGTAACTGAATATTGTTATGAAGATGTCTTCAGGTCAGGACTCTAATAAAGCATGTGAAGTTTGGGGCAGATCAGACATTGTATGCCCGAGTTACAACATCTTCCTGTTTCATGGCGAAACATCGAAATTTGCCAGGCCGCCACGGACACGCCCTTCAGCGAAAACTCTAGATCTTCGCAATTTAACGTCTCAAAGGCCTTTAGATTAGACTGACCAAAAATGACATGGATCTGATTAAAGCTCTAGGAGGAGTTCATTAAAGTACAACGCCTGGAAAAGGCAAAAACTGCCCAAATTTTGCAAAGAAAATTCAAAATATCTCACTTCCTGTTGGTTTTCAGATTTCACTCCAAGAGACTTTTTTGTAAGTATTGGGCTGTTAGATGTGTGTACCAAATTTCATACCTTTACGTGAAACGTAGTGTCAGGGGCACTTCGTTGAAATTTTGTAGGTGGCGCTATCAAGCCATTTTGCCACACTTAATTCTGAAACCCATATCAGACGTAAATTTTCACCACTTCTGACGTATCTGCAAAGTCTCATGAGTTTTCGAGTATGTTTCGGCCCTCAAAAAAGTGATTCACCTTACATGGCGAAACATCAGACTTTGTCAGTCACCACGGACACGCCCTTCAACGAAAACTCTAGATCTTTGATATTTATCATCGCTAAGGTCTTTAGATTAGACTGATAACATTTGATGTTGATCTGGTTAAATCTCTATGAGGAGTTAATCACATTGTAAAACATATCATTTCCTGTTGCCCCCAGGTGGCGCTATGACAGTAACTAAATATTGTCATATAGATGTCTTCAGGTTAGGACTCTAATAAAACATGTGAAGTTTGGGGCAGATCAGCCATTGTATGCCCGAGTTACAACATCTTCCTGTTTCATGGCGAAACATCGAACTTTGCCAGGCCGCCACGGACACGCCTTTCAACGAAAACTCTAGATCTTCGCAATTTAACGTCTCAAAGGCCTTTAGATTAGACTGACCAAATATGATGTTGATCTGATTAAAGCTCTAGGAGGAGTTCATTAAAGTACAACATGTGGAAATGGCAAAAACTGCCAAAATTTTGTAGGGAAAATTCAAAATATCTCACTTCCTGTTGGGTTTACAAGCTTTGCACCCAGGGGCTTTTTTGTAGGTATTGGGCTGTTACATCTGTCTACCGAATTTCATACCTGTTCGTGAAACGGAGCACGAAGGGCGCTTAATTGAAATTTTGTAGGTGGCGCTATTGAGCCATTTTGCCACACCTAATTCTGAAACCCATATCAGATGTAAATTTTCACCACTTCTGACGCGTGTGCAAAGTTTCATGAGTTTTTGAGAACGTTTAGGCCCTCAAAAATGTGATTCATTTTGGAGAAGAAGAAAATTTTGGCTGAGCAATTCCAATAGGGTCCTCACACCATCGGTGCTCGGGCCCTAATAATCCTTAGAAGAACAAGAGGGCCCTGCGCGAATTTTCGCTTGGGCCCTAATAATCCTTAGAAGAACAAGAGGGCCCTGCGCGAATTTTCGCTTGGGCCCTAATAAACAGCAACTGCATAATGTACAGATCCTATATTTTGACACAAATCCAATTTGTTCTTGTCCTGTATGTTTACATTCACTTAAGATAAACTGACTCTTTTTCCCTCACCAAGACAAGCGTTTTGACAAGTGCATTTGCTCTTGTGCACATTTTGTCTT
The DNA here is from genome assembly GCF_024489055.1 of Chanodichthys erythropterus. Lineage (NCBI taxonomy): Eukaryota > Metazoa > Chordata > Actinopteri > Cypriniformes > Xenocyprididae > Chanodichthys > Chanodichthys erythropterus. The sequence goes on from NC_090237.1 coordinate 32,063,420, forward strand.
ACTGCGAGACAAGAGTGTGCTTCACAGAGCATGAATGCAAATTTGCATTTGAGCACTCAAACAGATCCAACTTCTCAGTAGTTTTGTGCTTGGCAACCAAATCGAGTCGGTATTTTGTATTACCAATACTGTAGAAAAACCTATCGTCAGAGTGTTAAAGTTATATTTTTAAAATAATTTAAGATAGATAGATAGATAGATAGATAGATAGATAGATAGATAGATAGATAGATAGATAGATAGATAGATAGATAGATAGATAGATAGATAGATAGATAGATAGATAGATAGATAGATAGATAGATAGATAGATAGATAGATAGATAGATAGATAGATAGATAGATACTTTAGGTCAAAGAGGTTCAGCTGACAGTAAAGTTGGGGAATCATGTAAATATGAAATGACGTGAATTCATGTTATTAGAAAAAGTAACTGTAGTCTGAGTATTTTAAAATGTTATATAATCTAATTGCAAATACTTGATAATCTGATTATGTAATCCAGATTACATATAATCAGTTACTACCCAGCACTGATCGCAACAGTACTTTTGTGAGGGTTAGATTGAAGGTATAACCTAGGTTGCTTTGTCAAAGGTGCTTAAAGGGGGGAAATAACATCATGAAGACTTCAAGGTTCATAAATCAATGCAATATAGTGCAATATAATGCCACTATTATTATAAACATGCACATATGTTCCAAAAAATAAAGTGAACTGGAAATGTAGCAAGCGTCTGGTGAGGAATAAATATATCTCAGGCATATGGTTTGGCACTCTTCTGACACACACCAGTGGTCAGGTATCTTGTTGAGTTTATAGGGAGGAGGAGGACAGTGTTTGAGTGCTTTATTACACACTGTGGCCCCTTTATGTGTTCCCTTTGCTTCTAAACTTCAATTAAACTCTTTCTCCTTTCACCATAAATCTAATTCACACAATTTATTTCCTAAACCTGGAGCATTATTGGAAAGTATTGCAAAGGCCAGTCTCATATTTCTCAATTCATTCTTTTAAGGATGATATATTACATGCAACACTGAACAAGCTGAGAATAAGGTGTTAGTCACACAATAACTACATGAGAACGGTATCATTATATATGTTATAGGACATTAAAGACAAAACAAAAAGGTTTGACAAACACATATTTCTTTCCAGTTTTAAAGTATTTCCTGCTGAAACAGGAAGATGTGACAAGCATTAGCATATATACTGCCTCAAAGCTAACTGCTGTATAATCTTTCAGAGGTACAACACTCATCTTTATAACAGCAGAGCTCACAACACCAAACAGCTCATAAAGAAGCATTATTGTTTTTACAAGGTGACATAAGCAATAAAACATGAGCCTCATTTCTCTTTATGCAATAGACTCTCATTCACTAAGCTGGCTACCGGCTAAGCTAGTTGTTATTGCATGTTAAACCAGCACTTCACTTTTTCCACATTTTGTTAAATTCTACAAACAATTTGCCATAATGACAACTTGAAAGAAGTTTGTTTGAAATCTGCAAATTTATTAAAAATAAAAAAAAAAAACGAAAAAAATCAGATGTACTTAAAGGATTAGTTTCAAATAAAATGTTCCTGATAATTTACTCACCCCCATGACATCCAAGATGTTCATGTCCTTCTTTCTTCAGTTGAAAAGATTAAGGTTTTTGATAAAAACATTTCAGGATTATTCTCCTTATAGTGGACTTCAATGGCCTCCAAATGGTTGAAGGTCAAAATTACAGTTTCAGTGCAGCTTCAAAGGGCTTTAAACGATACCAGAAGAGGAATAAGGGTCTCATCTAGCAGAAAAAAAAAAAGAAAAAAAAAAGTAAATGTATATACTTTATATAAACAAATGATCGCCTTCCAAGTGCTTCCGCCAAAACCGCACTTTCGTATTCTTCAAAAATCTTACGCTGTATGTCCTACGCCTTCCCTGTTCTAACTTATGGAAAAAATGGAACTGGCACTGTGTTCGTTTTGTAAGTACTATACAATATAAGGTCCCACAGTTAACTGTGCATGTCGGAGCACAAACCAAGCCATGAAGTCCAAGGAATTGTCTGTAGACCTCCGAGACAGGATTGTATCGAGGCACAGATCTGGGGAAGGGTACAGAAAAAATTTGGCAGCATTGAAGGTCCCAATGTGCACAGTGGCCTCCGTCATCTGTAAATGGAAGAAGGGTGGAACCACCAGGGCTTTTCCTAGAGCAGGCTGCCCAGCCAAACTGAGCAATCGGGGGAGAAGGGCCTTAGTCAGGAAGGAGACCAAGAACCCGATGGTCATTCTGATAGAGCTCCAGTGTTTCTCTGTGGAGAGAAGAACAACTATCTCTGCAGCACTCCACCAATCAGGCCTGTATGGTAGAGTGGCCAGATGGAAGCCACTCCTCAGTAAAAAAGGAGTACTCTCAGACCTTGAGAAACAAAATTCTCTGGTCTGATGAAACAAAGATTGAACACTTTGGCCTGAATAGCAAGCGTCATGTCTGGAGGAAACCAGGCACTGCTCATCACCTGGCCAATATCATCCCTACAGTGAAGCATGGTGGTGGTAGCATCATTCTGTGGGGATGTTTTTTCAGCGGCAGCAACTGGGAGGCTAGCCAGGATGGAGGGAAAGATGAATTCAGCAATGTACAGAGACATCCTTGATGAAAACCTTCTCCAGAGCGCTCTGGACCTCAGACTGGGGCGAAGGTTCATCTTCCAACAGGACAATGACCCTAAGCACACATCCAAAATAACAAAGGAGTGGCTAAGGGACAACTCTGTGAATGTCCTTGAGTGGTCCAGCCAGAGCCCAGACTTGAACCCGATTGAACATCACTGGAGAGATCTGAAAATGGCTTTGCACCGACGCTCCCCATCCAACCTGATGGAGCTTGAGAGGTCCTGCAAAGAAGAATGGGAGAAACTGCCCAAAAATAGGTGTGCCAAGCTTGTAGCATCATACTCAAAAAGACATGAGGCTGTAAGTGGTGCCAAAGGTGCTTCAACAAAGTATTGAGTAAAGGCTGTGAATACTTATGTATTTTTTTTTTCGTGTTTATATATATATATATATATATATTATATATATATATATATATATATATATATATATATATATATATATATATATATATATATATATATATATATATATATATATTATAAATTTGCAAAGATTTCAAACAAACTTATGGGGTGTTGTTTGTAGAATTCTGAGGAAAATAATGAATTTAATTCCTTTTGGAATAAGGCTGTAACATAACAAAATGTGGAAAAAGTGAAGCATTGTGAATACTTTCCGGATGCACTGTATACTGGTAACCAACATGTGCAACATATTCTCATGCCTTTCTTATTTTGCAGTGCGCTCATAGGTGATATTTCATTCTTGTCGCATTTCAATGGTAATTAAAGTAGCTTTTTTGAGTAGCACAAACTCAAAAGTCCCTACAACCTGACAGATTTCACTGAAATAGGTGTCGTGCAAAATCCCACCTGTCTCTGTGACAGCCCTAGAATATGAAAACAGGAAAAAATAGTGAGGGGAGTGCTTGTGCTTTTTATCAGCTTTCTGCCTGTCAGTCAGAGTGAGTTTGGATTTGTTGACATTGGGTTGACTGACATGTCTGTGGAGGGCAGGGTTCTGTAGTGAGCCATGTGTGGTTGAAGACAATTGCAGTTTAACATCAAATTAACTTGATGCATTTAAATTATGACATCTCTCTGAGTAGTTTAGGAATGTTAAAGGTGCAGTAAGCAATTTCTGAGAAGCACTGTTGAAAGTGGATCGGATCCAACACCACAACACACTTGTGTTACGATCAGGCAAGAGCTTTAGGATCCGTGTAAATATTAGAAAAGCTTTTCAGCACTGGAGAAACCTAAAACAGATAATGAGGTTGCATTGTTTCTGCTCCACACATGAGAAACAGTGATTTTACTGTTTCACAGAACCAGGATATGCTGTTATTGTTATGTTAGCTATAGTAACAGGACAGTTTTGAGTCTTATTGTTTGTCTGGAGTTGGTGTGCTGTTGACAACTAAAAATTTAGTCGACTTGTATATACTCTTGTGTACTGTATGTTAATTTTTAGTTCTTCTTTGTCATTTGTTTGTCATCGCTTTATTTTTTGCAAAGAGTTTTTTTTTTTGCTTCACTTCAGCTATAATAAAGAGACATCCACTCTTGCGTTGTTTTTTCGTGCATTTTGGGGACGGAGCAAGAGGGGTGTGTTTATTTGGGTTTATTTAAAATATCAACAGTGTTTTTAGAAATCACTTACTGCACCTTTAATGTATTTAGTCATGAAGGACTGGAGTTTCAACTGGGTTAGTTCACCCAAGAATGAAATTTTTGTCATTAATTACTCACCCTCATGTTGTTCCAAACCCATAAAACCTTTGTTCATCTTTGGATCACAAATTAAGATATTTTAAGATTATTATTATTTTTTTTGTATCCCCCATAGAAAGCAACATAATTACTGTTATTCAAGGTCTAGAAAAGTGGTAAATTAATGAGTCAACATTCTGACATAGAACCTGGAAGCGCTTAAATAGTGTATGTGAATGACGGGAGAGAGATTAATTTTTTTTTTTTGTGCACAAAAAGTATTCTCATCTACTTCATAACATTAAAGTTGAACCACTGTAGTCACGTTGATTTTAACAATGTCTTTACTACTTTTCTGGACCTTAAATGACATAAATATGTTACTTTCTATGGGGGATAAAAAACTCTCAGATTTCATAAAAAATATCTTAATTTGTGTTCCGAAGATGAACGAAGATCTTACAGGTTTGGGGTGATCTTACAACATGAGGGTGAGTAATTAACGAAAAATTTCATTTTGGGGTGAACTAACCCTTTAATGACATTAATGCAAATAAATAAATGAATAAATAATAAATCCCACATTAATTTAAATATTTCTTTTTTGTTTATTATATATATATATATATATATATATATATATATATATATATATATATATATATATATATTTTTTATTTTGTATTCAAATTACTATTTTTTTTGTTACTTTCTACCTTTCACTATGTTCTTTTTTGACTCTGTGTCTTCTGTCAGGTGATGTGTCAAAGCCCTTTCTCTCACACTGATAATACAATATCACAGAGGATTCAACAACACCTCCGTGAAAGGCCATTCTCAGAGGAACTAAATGGAAATACATTAATATTGTCAATTCAAGCAGAAAACTGTTCAAGAAATAAACTGAAGCTGAATTCAAATGTGTTATTCTCAGGCCGCTAAAGAACTACACGACTGCACAAATATGTCACACTAGCTCATGATAAATAGAAAATGTATTATGTATTGTATTAAACAAATGTATTATATAAACCTATTTCTTATAAATGTAAAAAATGTAAAAAAAAAAAAATTTAATTCTTCATTTGATGGTAATCTTCATTAAACAACGCTGAGATTAAGTATTCATAATGTATAATGTGATTAATTTTAGAGACAAGGGTCAAAAACAAGCCCCTCCCCAACATTACTCTTCCCAGCAGCAACCGTGTGGTCATCTGGTGAACAGTCTGTCCTCTGGCTTGCTCCATGCTCAGTGTGCTGTCCTCCTCTACTGAAGACAGATGTGGTAATAAGGTTCAGTCTGGGGTTTCTCTGGACCCCCTGAGATCAGGCCACCAGGTTGTTGGATTAAGCATGGATCAATGTTGACACTCCTGGGAGGGATGATGCCCTGGAGGGTCCGCTGGCTGCACCCGACCCAGAAAACACCTCCACCGAAATCAGGTATTTGAGACTCAGGTGATTTAGAAATGTTGACACTCAATCACATTGAGAAAGGGGGTGTAAAACAGCCTCAAACAGGAAAAAAATGGTTCAGTAGGTTGCATACTTGCTAGCTGCTGTAGAGTTTCTCACTTCTATTTAGCTCAAAACTAGGCACAGTACTGTAGAAGGCATTGAAGTGTAGGCAAGCTTAAATCCAAGATAATTTTGCCTGGTCTATTTCTGTGCATGGATGAGTTGGAATCCATTGACATACCTGTGAAACAAGTCGCTAGATATGCAGTCTACCCAAAACAATTAGCAAGACAACTTCAAGGCTGCCAAAGGGCTAACTGCTAGAAATAGTGACAGGGATGACAAATGTATCCGTCTATCATACTTGACCTGAACACAAGGTGTCTCTTCTAATGGGTCTGGGTCAATGTGCCAGAGTCATCCAATTATGAGGCAATTGGAGGACCATGACCTCAGCAATGTGGCAGTATGAGGATAATTGCTTTGTAACTGTAAAAAAACAACAACAATAACAACAACAAAAAACAGATGTGCTTCCAAACAATCGTAACAAAGGTTACCACAAAACTATTTCCCTAAAAGCCCCATGCACATACTGTGAATTCTTAAAATTAAGTTCTTCAAAAATTGTTTTACAATCTGATACCAACGAAAACTTTCATAAGCTACTGTGAAGTCTTGGCAGATTTTTAGGGAATATTTCCCAACCCAATAATTGAAATTCTATTCCAACTAGATGTTACAAGATACTGCATTTCTACATGTTCCAACTTGAGGTTCCAATAAATTTTGGAATTAATAGCTGTATTTGATGTCATTGATGTCAAACCTGTTGCAATGTTTCCTCACGTACCATATTAAAATGGACGCAAATGCAAAGATTAGAGAGCTACAGCTTTTGTTGGTCGAATAGAGCAGTTTTAATTTATCAAAACATCTGCGTTTGTGTTTCACAGAAGAAAAAAAAAAAAGAGTAATAATCTGTCAAAAATCACTTACTAAGTAAGTACTACATTTGATGAAGAACTTAATTGGCGAATGTTAAAAACATACGTTCAGTATGAATGTGTGTAGTATGAATGAAATCTGGACATACTACATTGGTCATGTGCTTCACTGCCAGTCACAACTCCTCTCCAATGGCCTCATGGGATACTAAAGTGTCCATCAGATGCACAATTACGAATATCAGCACAAGCTATAGTTCATCTGAATACTTATCACTTACTGTTATGAATACCATGAATTCGGTCAGACTACAATTTTCACATAGTGTTTTTTGCATATTTGAGTAGGCATATTCAGACTCAGGAATACAGATTTGGGATGACATGAGGGAGTTACTGATGAATCAAATTTCAACTTAATATATATTAAAAAAAAATCAATTCTGTTTAGAAAATTTATATACTGGTGTTTCAAAGAAGTGCTTTACCTTTCACATTTTTTAGCACTTGAAAATAAGTGGGTTCTATTACAGTAAGAACCACTAAAGACCTTTCTTTTTTAGAGTGCACTGAAGATCTGGAGCTTGAAAAGGGCTCGGTTGCTTGCAAATGAGAATTCAGTTGCCTGTGAATAGAATTTTATTGGACACATATCTCTCTTCCTCCAGACAGCAAGTACACCACCAGGTTTTGTATCTGAGAGCGTGTGCAGCGAGCCAGAGACATCTCACCGGTGACAAATAGAGGGTATCCCTGACTCTGCAAATGGACAGGATAGGAAAGAGGTAGATCTCTTTTTACAGATCAGTAGTGCTTGAAAGTGCTTGTGTGGATTTGCCCCAGGTTGCCGTCCTCTGGGAATTCTGGGAAACAGAGTACTCCATGCTGGAAACTAAAGAGCTGGTCTCAGCAGGAATTAAGTCATGGAGGAGATAAGAGCTTTGATAACATTTATAAAGCCTCAGTTCTCCCTCTTTCTCTCTCCCTTTGATTCAGTTTACTCTATCAGCTAGCAGGTATCTCTAGGGAAAAGCCTTCCCAACACTGACACATCACTAAGATTACCTGAGAATTTTAGCCCACGACATACCAGAACTGAAGTTTAATTTGAAAATCATATTACTGAATAAACTTGAAATTCACACTCACACAGTACCTAACAGCAATAGACTCTTAAGCCAGTTCTTTTCAGTGAATAAGAAACATATACAGTGACCTCTTTTTTTTAATTACTTTCAGTTGTTTTAGGTGAATCAAAAAATATAGCAGAACCAGTGTTGATTGATTCCCAAACTAGCTGGTTCAGGTAATTGTCATTTTCATCAAAAAGTACAACCAGTGGAATCTGATTCTCGAACAAATGACTCTTATAAGCCAGATCTTTTAAATGAATCAAAAACATACAGAAAGGCCGGTGTAGTCCGATTCCTAAACAAATGACTAAACATATGCGTCAGTTCTTGAATCAAAAACACTTATGAACCAGTCAGAGTGGATATTGAATTAAGCACTTACAATACACACTTATTGAACCACCACATTTTGCCATATCCAAACTCAAAATGAAGGAACTGAAACTGTATGCATTTCTTTCTTCTGTTAAACACAAAAGACGGTACTTAAAAAACCATCTCAGTGTTTTTGCCCATTCACTAAAAGTTAATGGGGTCCAGTGCTGTTTTTGTCCCTACTGACTTTCAAAGTATTTGCAAAAACAGTTGAGCATTGTTCAGAGTATCTTTTGTGTTGAGCAGAAGAACATTTGGAATGCCATGAGGGCATAGTTTTGGCTGAACTATGTCTTTACAGCATGTCCATCAATGAAACAAACTCAACACACAAAAGGCAGCCTAGAGATCAAGCATTTTTCCATCACAGTTTTGTAGTGCTCACAACCCAAACCAGCCTCCTCAAAACTAGGAATAACTCTCTTATGTCAGCCAAAAAAGTGCCTTACGGTCACATTTTTTAACTTTAATACTGCAAGCCAAAGCTCACATAGCTGGAATAACCTGATGGAAAAACCACATGAACCACACCCACATGGTCCCCTCCCATAATGCATCTGGTTCGGGCATTAGTAAACTCTGGGTTTCCTCTTTCGTTTATTGACTGGCTTAAAGCTGTCTCTCCAACACTAGCAAGGCCTAACTGAATGTCTTTTTCTGAAACAGAGAGTGGGTCATCACAAAAAGCTCTGCTCAATTTGCTCTTGAGTGCATCATTTCAAGGATGTGGAAAGAGTGGATATTACCTTACAAGCAGTGTAAGAGTGCTATGCATTCTCCTTTCTCCCTCCACTTGATTGTGAAGACCTGAACAAAGGCATGGACTATTAATGTATGCCAAACCTAGCCCATGCATTAGCCGAGAGTTAGGGGGAACGTGTAGTTCACAGAAACCTGAAGCATATTTAGCCCTCTGGCTCAGTCAGTGCTCATTATATAAACACTTTCTCAAGTCTTAAGAATGACAGGAATCCCAAATCCAAACACAGCATTTTGCAGGGCTTAGAGCAGGCTGCAGAGCCAACGTAATAAGCTGCCAGACTTTCGCATAAGCCTTTGACATTTCATTTGCTTTTGTTGCTCTGGCTGAAGACTTATTCCCCTCATTAGATGGGATACCTTACAGCAGAAGTGAATCTCAAGGCTGTAAAAGGTCATAGCGATGCTTAACTCTGCCATTTAAACATCACTCCTTCATTTATCAGCCTCTTATCTATGCAAATCTGAAGGTTGACGAGGTTGTCGGGTGGGATGTGAGGAGCAAATGCATGGTGAAAGTTTGACTTGTACTGAAAGTCTTGTAGTAAGATTCTTGTTGGGGCTCATTGGTGGTGTCCGAAACCATAGTGGACATAATTGAGTGTATAACCAATGTATGCTCAATGGCTAGATAATACCCATAATGCACTTTGAGAGTTGCGCACTGAATTAATTACCACGTCTGACCAGAAGAAATTCCTTTTTAACTGATTATTATATTAATTAAGGTTTTTACATCTTTTTCATCTTACTATCGGAGCTGCTATTGGCTAAGTTTCAAATGATTAATAAACAGCAAGCACAAACTATGCAAAAGTGGCAGCCTTTGCATTCAGTGTCCAAATTCGCTCACTCTTTTTCATTCATTCCTTCAAGTGGACTATATTAGTGCACTAATGTAGCAAGTATAGTAGAGGTTTCAGACACAGCCCTAGATTTGCTGGTTCAGGTGTCTGGGTTGGAGCTAAACTCTGCAAGAACAGGATTAGACACTCCTGGTGTAAGGGTATGCTTCTTGATTCTTCTTTGAGTGTCAAATGTTCTTTATTAAAATCCCAGATGAGCAGAATGTTTGAGCACTAGGAGTAAAGATCTGAGCTGTTAACTGATACCCCTTTTCCACTGCAATAGTGTCAAAGTTGTTACTTAGCCGAGGGATCTGCTGTCTTCTTTCAGAATGTGCCTTTCCAACATTGTAAGACGTGAAAGATGACCTACCAGACTATAGTACCATAACCTGGCCAAAAACAAACACAACGGCCTTTGATTTGCAAATCTTACAAGTTGTGAGAACACATTTTAACCTCCAAAAGAATTTGTTTAAGGGGGTCCCCTGGTTCGAGACTGAAGGTTTTAGGCGTAGGCGTAGCCATTTTTTCATGGTCTAAAACCATTTTTGTCCTAGTGGAAATGTGTAGAATGGTTCCAGATACCACCTGCGGCAACCTGGACAAGGTACATGAAAGTTTATTGGATTGAAATTCACAAGAAACGATCCTTGTGCTGTTTCCATTGTGCCCTTGAGTAGACACTTAAATCATTGGTTCTAGAAGGGAATGCTCCAGTAATGTTCCTGTTCTTTATAACATGGAAGCTTCACAATTTCCACCATTATCAATTGTGTAGCAAAAAAAAAGGAATGCTAGTAGGGGAGTTCTCTGCCAATTTAGGTCAGTATTTAGACCCGCTCCAGTTTGCCTAATTCTAAACGGGGAGTTGAAGATGCTTGTCTAACTCTTTTAGATACTGTTACCAGATATTTGGATGCTCCTAACTTGTTTGTTAGGATTTTATTTATGGATCTTACATCTGATTTCAACACAGTCAATATTAATCTATTGTTGGACCGTCTTTAAAGATTACAAGTTAATCGAACTCTTGTGCAATGGATTAAGGATTTTTTAATGAACAGACCCCAATATGTTAGAATGTATGACCACAAATCTAGTAGTATTATTTTAAATACTGGAGTTCCACAAGGTTGTGTCTTGTCACCCATTCTATTTTCCATACACAAATGAAATCATGTGTGGAATTAAGGGTATGTCCCTTTTGAAATATGCAGATGACAGGCAAGCAGTCTCTGGTTATATACAGGCAATTTGTTGAATCCATGGTTGGTTGGTTCCATGACAGTTCCTTAAAGCTGAACATAAGTAAGACCAAAGAGTTGTGCTGTGGGGTGGGGGTTCGTCCATCCAAAATTTCTTCTTCCCATTATGAAACACTTAGGTTAGTGGGGTAGGAAGTGTAACAGGTTGAATCCTTTACATATCTGGGTACTGTGATTGACCGTCAACTGTCCTTTGCACACCTTACGAATGGTGTCTACAAGAAGGCTAATCAGCGTTTATTTCTTCTAAGACAGATTTAATGTTAGACAGGACATTATGACTACAGTGTATCAGTCACTTGTGGAATCAGTCATGACATTTAATATTGTTTCTTGGTATAGCTTACTTTCAGCTGAAAATAAAAACAATATCAAGAATTATTAAGCAGGCATTACTGGGGTCTCGCAGCTTCATCTTTCAAACCTTTATTATATGGCAGTTAAGAGGAAAGCAGCTTCTATTATTACAGATTGTACATATCCTCTTTATGATGGTTTTTAGCTACTTCCATCAGGTTGCCGGTTTAGAACTCCCTTGGCTAGGAAGAAGGCTTACAGGAATTATTTTGTGCTCAATGAAGTAACTATTTTAAACAAGAATAAGTGATTGTGTGAGGGTTGTAGAACTATGCATAATTGCTGTTTTTTTTTGTTTTTTTTTAATCTTAATGATGTCTATTTTAAAAATGAATTGTGTGTTGTGGATTGTTGTTATGTATGTATTGGTATCTTGTATTGTATGAGAGCCTTTTAACCTAAGAAAATATCATTGGTGATAGACAATAAAGTTTCTCTGAACTCTGAAAATTAATGCTATGGACATTGATGGTCCATCTCTCTCTGCTTTGGGTGCCTACCTACATGAAATTTCCATTATATGGTCAACTCCTGGATGCCAAGTACCCTTCTCTTCCTAAGTGCAAGTGCTTTTCATTCCCACTGTGCTCAACAGAATGAAAACCAAGGCAAGATGTTTCACAGTTTGAAACCCCTGTTGAAAAAATACAGCATATGGTGGTTAGGTATGTTTTGAAGCATGACAGCTAGTTTGATCTGGTTTAAGCTGGTCCTTAGTTGGTCCTTAGCTGGTCATGAGCTGGTTTAAGCTGGTCAAGTGGTCCTAAGCTGGTCCTAAGCAATAAGCTCCAGCACAAGACCAGCTTATAACCAGCACAAGACCAGCTTATAACCAGAACAAGACCAGCTTCAACCAGCTCATAACCAACTAAGGACCAGCATAAACCAGCTCAAACCAGCTGCCATTTTTCAAAACATACCTAACCAGCATATGCTGTTTTTTTTTCAACAGGGAACACTGCCAACAAATACAAAACACACTGATATGCATATGCCAAAAGCATTTAAGTCAGCATGCAAATACCAACATCATATTGACTCCATTTGCCATTGTGAAATCTTACCCTCCTCCCCACGAGAAACTGACCCGAGCTGTGGCCTTAGCAAATGCCTTCAATGAAGAAACTGAATAGCTGGAAATGAATGAAATATGGCTCAGCGGATTGAAAAGCACATAATGATGGGAGATTTGCCACTACAATAGCCGAGGGGCCGGCCCCAGGCACTATCAAGGGCTCCAAGACCCTGAGTGTGTCCTCTTCTCTTATTATCACCCTCTTAGCCCCAACTTCCCATTTAGGCATTAGTGGCCCGCCATGATTGAGTGCAACGTGGGCCTTCTAAAAGAACCAGGCTTTTGAGTCTCCCCCCCTCCCCGATTGCATCCCACTGCATGGTTATCTCTCTGTCTCAGAGAAGGGAGTCATTATCGGCAAGGCCACATCCAGAGCCACAGCAGTGCAAATGCCTATTATGCTGTGACAAGGGTCGCTGCTATGGGCGGCTGGGATAAATTTGCTCAATTTAGGGTGAAAAAAGACAGCAGCCTTACTTGTTAAAAAGTTTCAAGTTGCATGAAGTAACTTTACTGCACTGATGCAAAACTCCCAGTTTATTGTTGACGGTCTTTGACCTGTCTTTTTCAGACCAGAGAGGTCTCAGCTTCACGTTTCAGACATCAATTGTAATTCTGATTTTCATTCTGGAATGTTAAGCTCTTTGTGAAATGATAGATGAGTAAGTAGTATAGTGTCGGGGTTTATGAGGGTGAGAACCATCTGGCAGGGTGACGGGAAAGGTGCGTATGCTAAAGTAACGCTAATGAAATTCTATTCGAGTGACAGCCTAGGTAATAATCATATCTTTTTCAGTGCAAGAGGATGTCTCTCGTACAGTAAAACCCTGAGCGTCTTAAAAACATATGTCTCTCTGGAAGTAATGACAGCTTAATTAATGACTACTTCTTATATTTCCCATACAACCTAGAGAGGCTAACATTTGCTGATTCATCTACTTCATTAAGCTTTTATTTTTATATGTTTTACTTATAAAGTAGATCAGTCACCATGTTAATATCAAAGGCGTCCCTTATGATATCTTCTGCAAATGTGTAATACCAGTAGAGCTGCCTGCAGTTGCATAACATGTAAGAAAGATGAATAAAAACTGCAGTGGTTGGTTTCATCACTGCTAAGTGCTAAAGTTTTTCTCGATATACAAAACCTGTAGACTATCCCATCTTACACTAATATAGAGAACTATTAAATCATTAAAATATATTTTTTTTCTTTGGCCTCATCTAATCTTATAAGCAAGGATTGCTAGAGAAAATTGGTGCATGATGTCCACAAACACTAAATCACAAAAGAGAAAAACACTTGAGTATGGTTTGTCAAATTTACTTTCCTGACATGAATTTTGCATTGAAATCCCAGAGCCCATTGCAATAACTTACACACACACAAAAAAACATTTAGACTCAACAATCCCTTTAGTACTATTGCAAAGATGTCAAACACATGGTCTATGGATGATATATACAAAGTTATGTCATGAAACTCTAGATGGCACAGGCTGATATGTCCTTATCTGCTTGCAACACATCATTCTCTATAGGGCACAGCTGATTGGTTCCTGAAGTATCAGCATCCAATGAGCTTGCTGCTCAACCTTCAAATAATTGTCAGCATTTGCTGTAGTATTTTGCAGCGCAAAGCGGTAGTAGCAAGTCCCGTACTTGCTCTGCAGCAGCAATAACCAACAGCAGCAGCAACAAAAACAGTAGCAGCAGCAGCATAGCAGATCTATTCTGCCAAGACCAAACATATCAACATTGTCATATCCATTACCATGCCAAACACTCTGAGAGTTGTCATGACAGAAATATGGTTTAGCTACAGCCAGACTTTAATAGAGCAAGTTTTTTTTTTTTTTTTTTTTCATTTGTTATGTTAACTATGTATAGCTTGCACCTTAATGTTCGAGCCTCATATACAGTATTTGGATTTGGCACATATGCATGAATTTGTGCTTTTTAGCTGAAACTGGATCCATGTGTGACACATCTGTCCCAGGGCAATGTTGTTCATTTTCCTACTGTTTTTGCAAATTGCTCCCTGTAACATTGACAACATGGGCAGATGCAAAGAATTTTAGGAATAATAAGAACATTTCTCCACCGAAACTTTTTTTTTTCTTTTCAATATTATTGTTGGACTAATATTTCCTAATTACTCATTTTTATTTATTTCTTTTATTGAGATCTTTTTTTTTATCTACAGCCTATGGTGAATAAAATTAGTATGTGCTCAATTTGTGTTACCATGATTTTGAATATTGAAAGTTGATTCTGGACTGTAAGGAGTAGTTCTCCTCATGTAATTGCAAAAATGTATTTTCTTTCTTCTATGGAACACAAAATTAGGTATTTAAAGCAGAATGTCAAAGCAGCTATTTTTCTGCCAGTCGATGGTGACCACCATCAAGCACAACTTTCAGCGAATAATTATTTAAATTTCAGTCTGCTCCTCACATAAAGTCTGACTTAAGTAGTTCTAGACTAAATGTGAACATTTACACATCTCACTTGCACAAAAACAGTATTCAGTATTCCTCAAAATTAATGAAAACAGTGAAATGCAAACTCAGAATATTACGCAAACCTGCAATAGCTAAATATTTGAAATTACACAGATATACTTTATGTATTTAATCTCACTTTATGAAGTAATGTCTTTGCTGCTGACCTTCGATGATCCATGCCAGGTGAAAAAAGTGCACTAAAATACACTTCATTTCAGTACACTTAGTACACTTCCTATAAGTGCTCTATTTTCACACACTAATTTTGTAATAAACATACTAAAAAATTTTCTTTAGTACTTCTTAAGATGATCTTTAGAACATCTATGTTTACTCAACTGTGCTATTTTGAGACACCGAATACGAACTAAAATGAACATACTAATTAACATAATTTTATCATACTTAACTTTTAACATACTATCTCTGTATTTAAAAAATGTATTGTTACCACTTGTAGTACAAACCAAAAAAGTTGGGACACTGTACAAATTGTGAATAAAAAAGGAATGCAATAATTTACAAATCTCATAAACTTATATTTTATTCACAATAGAATATAGATAACATATCAAATGTTGAAAGTGAGACATTTTGAAATCATTTTGGATTTCATGAGAGCTACACATTCCAAAAAAGTTGGGACAGGTAGCAATAAGAGGCCGGAAAAGTTAAATGTACATATAAGGAACAGCTGGAGGACCAATTTGCAACTTATTAGGTCAATTGGGAACATGATTGGGTATAAAAAGAGCCTCTCAGAGTGGCAGTGTCTCTCAGAAGTCAATATGGGCAGAGGATCACCAATTCCCCCAATGCTGCGGCAAAAAATAGTGGAGCAATATCAGAAAGGAGTTTTTGAAGTTATCATCATCCACAGTGCATAATATCATCCAAAGATTCAGAGAATCTGGAACAATCTCTGTGCGTAAGGGTCAAGGCCGGAAAACCATACTGGATGCCGTGATCTTCAGGCCCTTAGAAGGCATTGCATCACATACAGGAATGCTACTGTAATGGAAATCACAACATGGGCTCAGGAATACTTCCAGAAAACATTGTCGGTGAACACAATTTACCGTGCCATTCGCCGTTGCTGGCTAAAACTCTATAGGTCAAAAAAGAAGCCATATCTAAACATGATCCAGAAGCGCAGCTGTTTTCTCTAGGCCAAGGCTCATTTAAAATGGACTGTGACAAAGTGGAAAACTGTTCTGTGGTCTGACGAATCAAAATTTGAAGTTCTTTTTGGAAAACTGGGACGCCATGTCATCCGGACTAAAGAGGACAAGGACAACCCAAGTTGTTATCAGTGCTCAGTTCAGAAGCCTGCATCTCTGATGGTATGGGGTTGCATGAGTGTGTGTGGCATGGGCAGCTTACACATCTGGAAAGGCACCATCAATGCTGAAAGGTATATCCAAGTTCTAGAACAACATATGGTCCCATCCAGACGTCGTCTCTTTCAGGGAAGACCTTGCATTTTCCAACATGACAATGCCAGACCATATACTGCATCAATTACAACATCATGGCTGTGTAGAAGAAGGATCCGGGTACTGAAATGGCCAGCCTGCAGTCCAGATCTTTCACCCATAGAAAACATTTGGCGCATCATAAAGAGGTAGATGCGACAAAGAAGACCTAAGACAGTTGAGCAACTAGAAGCCTGTATTAGACAAGAATGGGACAACATTCCTATTCCTAAACTTGAACAACTTGTCTCCTCAGTCCCCAGACGTTTGCAGACTGTTATAAAAAGAAGAGGGGATGCCACACAGTGGTAAACGCGGCCTTGTCCCAACTTTTTTGAGATGTGTTGATGCCATGAAATTTAAAATCAACTTATTTTTCCCTTAAAATGATACATTTTCTCAGTTTAAACATTTGATATGTCATCTATGTTGTATTCTGAATAAAATATTGAAATTTGAAACTTCCACATCATTGCATTGTTTTTATTCACAATTTGTACAGTGTCCCAACTTTTTTGGAATCGGGTTTGTACGCTGTGGGTTCAAGTTCATGTGAAAAGGACCTTTACATTTGCCAAAAATAGAACTTTTTTGTTATTAAAAACCAAATAAGCAAGTCCAGTCTAGACGAGAAAAAGTATTGTAAAAGTAACGTAGCACAATCAGTTACTTTTTAGGGTGTAACGCAATATTGTAATGCATTACTTTCCCCAACATTGTCAATAACTATGGACAAAACACATTAGAAATATTACATAGCATGAGCATGTGTTGTGGGAGTGCTCGTCATTTTACTAGCAAAATGCAAAACCAACTTGTAAAGACATGCTTTAAGTGCATGATATTATACAGTACAATATTCCGAATCTCAACACCATAATGCCACAAACGGTTTCATTAAAATTGAGTAATTCAGTAATTCAGGTTTTACAGTTGCAGGTACCCAAAAGAGATGATGTGGAACATGCAAATGTGCATCTCAAAGCATTTCTATGTGTCTTGGAGACAAACATGACCAGCAGTTTCTTACGGTCATGAAATAATTGTCTCAGTCTCGAGCACATCAGATATGACTGGCAGATTTTTACTGTCAGTTGTCTCAGTCTTAAATATTTCTTGGTTGCCACCAGCATTCTTGAGGCAGCTATTGGGTTTGATTGACAGTTCATAGATAATTCAGACTCAGAAGCTCCATCTGTTAGAGTGTTTACTGCTCATTACAAGATACAGACAGTAATTGTACCTACGTGCGACTGTAACTGTCAGAAACTGTTTACTTGTTATAAAAACTGTCCCATCTGGCAACACTTTGAGCACTTGACCTGATGTGAAAAATAAGGATTTAATATGGACTGCACAAAGACAACCAGCATGATAGAAAGAGAAAGGGAACATTGTTCAGTCCTTTTCATTCAGACAGGTGAAAAACAGTGTAGAAAGGAAGTGAAAGTTCCCGCGTCTCACATTTCACTCAAACTATAAATACAGGTCGATCCACAAAACATGCAGCTGGAGGAGTTCAGGAGTGACTGAAATCAAACCCACATCTCCATATCCCTGTGTGAAGTTCAGGACAAAAGCACTAGCTGTTCTTCAAAACAATGAATGTCACGTGTCCGTCTCTTTTATAAAATCTCATTGCTGTCTAGAGAAACAAAGTATTCCTGCTAGTCTACATGCAGCTTCAACCTCACATGTTCCACGGATCTTCTGTGCAAAACGACTCATATATGAAGTTCAGCCTGCATAAACAAACCAGTGTAAACATATAAATTATGGAAAGGGCCCTTCAGGGCCATTTACTGAACAATAAGCTGGTGGATTCCAGAAGTCTTGCATTACCGGTTCATGGGTCTCCGTGGGTCATGTTTTGAGATGTCGGTTTTAAATATCTTCATGTTTCCCTGCTGTGGGTTGTCAGGGCAGGATCACAAACTCAGAATGTAGTATTGGGAATATTAGCTGTGTAGATGATTTTATAAAAACTGTGCTTTTACTAATACTAAACATATATAATAGCCCACACACAAGCATTTTCACATCGCAAGAGAAGTATGGATCTGTGTGGATGGAATAGAATGAACTGTAACATTCAAGGTGGCAGAAAAAAATAATGAAATATACATTTAGTTTAAAAATAAATTTAAATAGGCCTATAATTCATTTAACACTGAAAATAAAATAAAATAAAATAGTTCATCAATACATTTGTGTGTTCTTTGTATTTTTCTGCTTATAAGATTATCAAGTTGTTAGCTTAGCAACATGCTAATGTAAAACTATTGGAATCAACTGTGAGTGTCAGTCGATTCTCTTGTGTGGTTCATTTGAAGTAGTATACTATGTACTTCATATTGTTTATGCGTTTTGTGTAGGTGACAGCTAATGCAGTGTCTACACCAGACAGTTCACAAGGGTTTGAAATGGTGTAAAACCATGGAGAGCAGCATTGTGACATGTGTAAAGTTGTGGATTAAGCCCGTCATAGGGCTGTAAGCTTTGACAGTTTGCTGGACAAGATCAAGTATCTTTTCACACCAAATGTTGCTCACCCACTAGACGTCTGTGCCCTCCTGCTACCATGGAAACAAGATCCCATAATAATCACAAGCCCACCCAACTGTTGCCCATCAGCAAATGGGATTTGGAGGAGAGAAAGAAGACAGATAACAAGAGACAAATGATTGAAAGTCCATCCTTAAAAAGCTGTTGGTGTGGTAGTCAAAATATCTTCCCCTCCCTCTTGCAGCTCATCTCTTCTCAACTCTGATGATGGCGTGAGTGCAGGACAACCTGTCACTCATATGAGATCCACCAATACCAAACCACAAACATCCAAATAAAACTCAAAGGATAAAAATCAAGTCCCGCCCCACATTTCTTCTTGTTCCAAAAGCCTTTTTACTTGGATATACGTCACATTTCCATCCAAAAAGTTACGAATTAAAAGGGTTAGTTCACCCAAAAATGTCAATTCTGTCATTAAGTACTCATCCTCATGTCGTTCCACACCCGTAAGACAAATTAAAATATTTTTGATAAAATCCGATGGCTCAGTGAGGCCTCCATTGACAGCAAGAAAATTAACACTTTCAGGTGCCCAGAAAGCTACTAAAGACATATTTAAAACAGTTCATGTGGTTCAACCTTAATATTATGAAGTGACGAAAATACTTTTTGTGTGCCAAAAAAACAAAGTAACAATATCTAGTGATGGTTGATTTTAAAACACTACTTCATGAAGCTTCGAAGCTTCTTTTGTTTCGAATCAGTGGTTCGTAGCGTGTACCAAACTGCCAAAGTCACATGAAAACGCGGAACGTCTCGAAACACTTATGACGTAACAAAGCCTCGTTTACTCAATGTGAGTCATCGTATTTTATCAAAAATTTCTTAATTTGTGTTCCGAAGATGAATGAAGGTCTTACAGGTTTAGAATGACGTGAGGGTGAGTAATTAATGACAGAATTTTCATTTTTGGGCAACCCTTTAACGTATGCTCAAAATTGAAACATCACATAAAACATTTGTGATGTTTGAGTCGAAGAAAACAAAATCGTCACTTCCTGTAAACTGACGCTAAATATCACAAAGAAAAGTAGCAAAAAAGCCATTGAATGTAATAATGTCATATATAATAAATTACTTGTGCCTTAGAGGGAGAAAACGAAATACAATAAAGTTATCTTGCTTTCGGAGGTGGATGCCTGCTGTTTAGGAACGCAGTTATGCAAGACAGATCTGGGAGGTAATTATACCAAACCACTTTAACAACAGACTTTTGCTCCACTAGCTGGTCCAGTCATGCCGTCCCATCACGTAAAGTCACATGACTTTTCTATGCGCATCGACGAGTTTATTTGTTCCCATCATATTTTATGCGCATGTTTTCTTATCAGATAAAAACTTTATCCAACTCATTTTTTAGAAGTTATGCCACCATCTTGGCGTTTCTATCAAGCATTTTTTTAATGCGATATCCCAAAATATGCATACAAATAGGTGGATGGAAACATAGCTAGTAGAGAAGAAAAGACTGTTGCAACTTCTGTTTCATGCCGTCTTTAACCTTCAGAAAATCTGAATATTGTTTGTACTTAAAAAGTTGCTGTTACTAACTCGCAGATGGTTTTGCAGTGAGTGGTTGCCAGGCTGTTGCTAAGCAGTTACTAAAATTTTGCATTAGCAATTGAAAAAAAAAAAAAAAAAAAAAACCCTAAAAGCAACAGGTAATTTTAACTTTGTGGAAATATGTCAACACAAGAAAGAAAATGTCATGAAGTCTTTGAGGTATTTGAGTGCCTGTGGTGTTCTTAAAATGGAGGTCGGTCACTAATGCACTGATGAAGCTTTTCATCTGTCACACAGCGCTACTACATGGTGTTATATTACCATGGTGACAAGTATGCATGTTCTCCAATAAAAATGGTATTCCAAGAGATGTCAACTTATTTATTGAAATGAGTGTGCATTGTGGAACACAGGACCTTAAATCACACACACACAAACATAGTGCCTACATATTGGTGCAAAATCAAAAGAATCCGTTTCTTTGACTATAGGCATTCAAGCATTTACATATATTCATTCACTCTCATTCAGCCAGCTGTCTCACAGCCTCAGTCATCAAAGGTCAGCTAAGACGCATCTTCTTCCGTACACAGCTTACGGCAATTTAGGCCACCCCTAACCTCTGAATACGGATGACATTTGAACCGTTTCCTGTACGGTATATCTCCAAACACCTGTTTAATAGTGTGTTGTTGTAGGTGTAAGGTTTCACAGGCCGTTCGAGGTGAAGTTCCATAAGTCTGGTGTCCCACTCAATGCTGAGTGATTATGTGGAGGTTCAGGAGTGAGTCAGCAGGTATTTCTTTCTGAAATGTCATTATATGCTACAATACTAACACCATCATTGTTATTATACATGAAGTGCTGCTATCTGCACATCAGGACCAGTTCAATTTTCCCTCTATTTCTTTTCAGCCAGTTATTCAAATGTCTCTCACCTCTTCCATCACTCTCATACGCAAAGTGGCAGCAAAGAAACATCAAATAGAAGATTTCCTGGATGTCTCCATTGTCTCAAATGGAGAACAAATGAATACTTCTGCTGTAATCTCCTGTTTCTCAGATGTTCCTTCTAAGAAAATGCTCTTGTAATAATAATTTAATAATAATAATTGTAATAATAATTTATAATAATTGTAATAATGTAAAATAATAATAATAATTGTAATAATAATTTAGATCTCAATTATGTCCCATTCTGTGCTTAGTTTAGCCAAAGCACTGAATTCTGCAAGTAAAAGTTAGAGATCTCAATATATTTCTCATCAAATTATTCCAACTATTTTTCTAAATTCTCATACGAGTCTTCTCTAGGTTTTTTTAGACATCTAAACAATGTCTTATACTGTGCTCAGACACCAAAGTCTGCAATAATAAGTCAGAGTTCTCAATATGAACTCAAATATTTCTCAACAAATTCACAACGTGTGTCTCTTCTATAGCTTTAGAAGAGAGAACAATAGTCTGTGCTTTTGCAAGATAACAATATAGACGTCTAACATTTGCAAATCCATTTGAAACTCTTGACATAACTTCAAATATTTCTCATCAAATTCTTCCAAGAACATTTCTCACATGAGTCTCCTCAAGAGTTTTTGAAGACATTTCAGCAATGTCTCACACTGTGCTCAGACACCCAAGTCAAAAATCTCAATATGAACTTAAATATTTTTCAAAGTCAGAAATATCTCACTTTGTTTCTTAAGTCTTTAAAGAGATCTTAACAATGTCTCATATTGTTCTCAGATTTGCCAAGACACCAAAATCTTTTGCAATTAAACATTAAAGATCTCAATATAAACTCTAAGGGCCATTCAAGTTTGTTATTTTAAACGTAGATGCGCAACAAGAGTGCTCAAATAGAGAACGATGCCGTCTCAACGCTCATGTGTTGTGCTCGTTTTTGCTTGTTTTTCCCAGGCACGTCTACACCATGAAAAAAATCTCAACTTTTCAGAATGACGCAAGCACAATGCAGGTCATGTGACAAGAACCAACCAATCAGGCTTTTTTCCGTGAGTTCTTATACACGACGTGAATGGCCCCTAACAGAGTTCTTAACAAATGCTTCCAAGACCAAAATATCTAGCATGTGTCTCCACTAGAGTTTTAGAGGAGATCTCAACAATGTCTCACTCTGTGCTCAAAAAAACAAAGCCTGCAGTAAGTCAGATATCTCAATTTGAACTCAAATTTTTCTTGTACCAATTACAGTTGTATCAAGCAATTTTAAGAGAAACAGCAAAGACAAAGTTGAAACTTACTGATTAAACATAATTGAAAACTCTACAAACTAGTGAAAGTGACGTTATATGTGGCCAAGTATGGTGTACCATACCTTGTGCTCTGCCTTTCACCCATCCAAGTGCACACACACAGCAGTGCATATTGAACACACACACATCCGGAGCAGTGGGCAGCCATTTTTGCTGCGGCACCCGGGGAGTGATTGG
Source organism: Chanodichthys erythropterus (assembly GCF_024489055.1). Taxonomy (NCBI): domain Eukaryota; kingdom Metazoa; phylum Chordata; class Actinopteri; order Cypriniformes; family Xenocyprididae; genus Chanodichthys; species Chanodichthys erythropterus. The sequence goes on from NC_090237.1 coordinate 32,086,479, forward strand.
GGGTTAAGTGCCTTGCTCAAGGGCACCTCAGTTGTGGGTAATAAGAGTGGAAAAGAGTGCTGTTCATTTGCTCCCCCCACTTACATTTACTGCCGGTACTGAGACTCGAACCTACAACCTTTGGGGTACAAGTACTGTATGTTCCCCAGCATAATGAGGCTCTAGCTGGGCTCTGGCCAAACAACACTGAGATTTGCTCCCAAAAACGGCATCTCTCTTTCAGCCCTGTGGAGCTCACCATCAACACCTTTAAGGATGTGTTCACACTTGGCGTGTTTGGTTCAATTAATACGAATCCTGGTGCAATTGCTAGTGCGGTCCATTTAAAATAATTGTGAATGCTGCCATTCAAATCCTGGTGTGCTCCATTCAAGTGGCCGCAGAAAAGATGGGTCTCGGTCCACTTCCAAATGAACTCTGGTGCCAAAAACAGGGTGTCACAGGATGCGACATAAAAAGGACAGAATGCTCATGTTGCCCATTACAGTTTGGTACAGGCATCAGAACCACAGCAGATCTTCATTTGTGTGTGTGACAGTGGGATTCCTGCCACTGTTTTGACACCTTTACACATTTTATAAGCTCTTCACAAGTTGTCAGCTGGTCAAAATACCATCATATGTAGGCTACGCACATACAACGAGAGCATTTAGCCCGGCACACAGCATTGTTTTGGATGTTTGGTAAGTTCCGTCTTAAAATATACAATATGTCAACCAATCAGGTTGTGAAAGTATCCCTATACCTTTAAGTTTGGTCTCTTTAGGTTTGGTATAAAAAATGCCATTGTGAACGCTAAGCGGACCAGGACTAAATGTTTTTTTTTTTTTTTTTGGTCCGAACCAAGTGAACTGAACTACAAGTGTGAACACAACTTCAAATTACAAGTCTCAAACCAATAAATTTAAAATGACAAGAGTCCAAGATCCCAAAACGTAGACTGAAGGTGTGTTCACACTTGAAGTTCGGTTCTCTTGGTCCTTTTGGTCTGGACCAAAACAGAGAATGATACATTTAGTCCTGGTGCACTTAGCGTTCTCATTTTTAACACAGAATCTAAACATACAAAACAAAAACAGCTTTTATGACATATATTTTGCAGCTAAACTTTCTGAAAATCCAAAAAAAAATGGTCTATGCTAAGTGTGCATACATGTGATGGTATTTTTTACCAACTGAGAGCTCATGGAGAGCTTAGAAAATGTGTAAAGGAGTCAAAGCAGTGCCAGAAAGTCCTCCATTGCACGCAACAGAAAATCTGCTGCAAGGAGACAGCGTTTCTGATGCCTGTTTTCTGTCCTTTTTAGGGTTATGTCTTGTGACATCACATCCTGTTTTTGGTTCACTTGGATGTCTTTGGTCCGTGTTGCATTCAAACCGCACCGAGTTTGTTTGGAAGTGAACGAGATAAACCTTTTTAGCGGTCTCAGTCCGCTTGTTTGATGCGAACCAAGTTTCAGATGTCAGCGTTCACACTTAATCGAATGAACCACACTAAGAGACCATTCGCACTAGAGTTAATTTTGATTGAACCAAACCTGCCAAATGTAAGCACACCCTTAGACTCCAAATTTTTTCCATAGCAAAATCCTCATCTTAGGCGACAGAGAGCTGTTTAAGGAGCTGTCAGCTTATGATCACCTATATTTAGCACTGTCCCCTTGTTTTTGCATCACCCGAAATGGATGTTAATACCAGGTGTAAAGTATGTTTGAATATAAGGCTGTGTTCTACTGCTGCTTGGATGTAGTTGAGAGAGATGGAGTGTAAACTGAGAGAGGTAGTGTGGTTAGTGAAGTGTCTTCCTCTCCCTCACTGTGCAGTGACAGATGACTGAGCTGTCGGGGCTCTCCGGACGGCTGTCGACATGACTGTATTTCACTAGAGCAGTGGTGACCATAGTGCTCCTGTCATGTTACATGGAGTCATTGCGGAGCAACATAGGGCAAAACTGGCTGCTCTTTTCTATGCAATGAAAGTGAATCTGTCAAACCCTAAAACTTACAAAATCACTATAAAAAAGATCCATATGACATATGTGCCAACTTCTTTGAAATCTACTCTCTGTACTCGGGTTGGTTTCATATGGTTTTTAAATTTTTGTACCATTTTTAAGAAAGTTTACTTTTAAATGACTTTAAAAATGTTATGTGGTTTAATCATAAAGTAAAAAGAATTAAAATATGTACTTTAAAAATGTGTAAGTGTCCACATCTTATATACAGTAGGTAACATTTTGGATCAACAAGTGGATCAAAAAAGTTGTCCTGAGAAATATATATATATATATATATATATATATATATATATATATATATATATATATATATATATATGTGTGTAGTTTTTAAAATATTTTCAAGGTTAAAAAAAAATTTAACCAATATTATGAATTAATAATTCAAGCTGCAGTCCGGCATATTTCCTCTTTGTCGCCATCTCTGTTTGAAACCTGCAAATGCAGTGATATGCGGAATTGGATCAAAGGTCATTTGGACCTTTCTGGATTACAATCCGCCATCAAAATGATAAGTTTAATTATTTCAGCTGCTGTGAGAACAGGCTATATATGAACCACTACAACAAGCATCCTCACATGATAAAGCCGACTAGCCTAGACTGACGCAAAGACGAACTGCTTAATTTCCCGCGGAAATCCACCAGGTCGCCCTTATTATAAAACATTATTACAAGCTTACTGTTGTGAATTAGGTTAAGGAAAGGAGATAGTTTTGAACACTGGCTGGTTATGTACTTGCTCAAAAATTGATTTTGGATCATTTTTAACCAAAAAAGTTCCGGACTGCAGCTTTAAAAATCAATTCATAAATATCATAATCACAGCTTACATTTTACAAGCTCAACCAACCTTACTTTGTCATAATCTTTTTTTAATTATTATTTCCTGTAATGCTTTTGTCTGCAGCAGCTGTTCAAATGTTTTTTTTAGTTTGTTTTTTTAAATAAAAGAACATGCCAAACTTGTTTCGTTGTATCACCTTGACGATTTTTCATTTATATAAAAAAAATAAATTAAAATTACTTTTCATTTAAAATATTAAAATATTCATCATTAAAGAGGTATATTCAAGTCATTGTATGTATGAAGTGTATTCTTAATGTATTTAATTAATGGAATGTATGGAATATTAATAGATCCAGTGTCATTAACTTATTACATATTTGCTATTACAGTATTTATTAATATTTATTAATTAGCTTTTATTTTATATTTTTTATTTAATTTTTAATTTAGTTTAAGTAAGATTTGGTTTTAAATTTCTATTTAGCTTTATTTAGATTTATTTCAGCTTTGGTAATTTATCCATTTTATCATATTGTATTTCATCTCTAAGTTTTTTTTTTCCATCTAATATTTATATTTTATTGTATTTAAGCTTTATTTCAAATAACCAAAAAAATAAAATAAATAAAAATAATAGTTTTAAGAGTTTTAATAGTCTTTATTTACCAATAACAACACTGAATACTGATTTTCATATTATTGTCACTGTTTCGCATCAAGCCTAACAACACCCTGTATGTATAATAAAATCACTGTAACGCACAGCCTCTCTGCTTATTGCTTTAATACAGTACAGTCCCACCGGCCCTGAGCTTTTCTGCCCAAGGTGATTTCATATAAATATGTCAATTACAAGTAAAACACTTCTATACATCAGCTGAAAGAGCTTTGAATTGTTTTAATAATCCACCTTCACCTCAGTGGCTCTCATTTTCTCGAACCCCATACAGTTTACTTCCATAAAAGCACGGTCCATAAATCAGCTATGAAACAAATTTTCCCCACTACTGCTCCTTTCATTTTAGGGTTGGCTGTGCAATAACAATCCCCTTATGTCAGCGCGGTTCATTTTGCGGAGTGCTGAGTGTGAGCTGGTACAGCGGTGGGCTGCGCTCGACCCCGTGCTGCTGAAAACAAGGACTTAACAACCTAAAGCGCTGAAATAACACTTCCTGTCTGTCCTTTGGCAGGCCAGACTTCCTGTTTGTCTGAAATAAATCTTTGCTTAAGCTGGACATTCCACTGTGAGCCGGTGTTTCTCTCTCTCTATGCTTTCGCAAGCTCTCGCTTCCTCTGCTTCTATTTTATTCTGCCGTTCTCTCTCGGGCTGCACGACTACCCCACGGGTGACAGAGCTGTGAGTGAAAGAGGTTAAAGAGAGCTGAAATAGAGGGCTGGAGATCAGGTCACAGAGAGATAAGACCTCCTGAACGTGGGTAATTGAAAAGTTTAGAAGGACAGAAAGGGAAAGAAGGAGAGCTGGTAAACGACAGAAGAGAAAGACAAACAGCAGGAGGAATCACACAAGACCAGCTGCCCATCATGTTATACCTTCAACAAGCTCTCCTTTCAGAAAACATTTGCATGTGTCAGTGTTTAAAATATAATAAGTCAAAAGACAAATACGTTTTTGTCTTTAAAATGTACGATACCATATATTGGTGCATTATTTATCAGCTGATAATCTTAAAATAATGTGTCAGTTTAAAGAAATTAATACTTTTATTCAACAAGGATGCATTAAATTGATCAAAAATGACAGTAAAGGCATTTAGAATGTTGTAAAATATTTCTATTTCAAATAAATGCTGTTCTTTTGAACTTTCTTTTCATCAAAGAATCCTGATGTATTACAGCTTTGTTTTCTGTTTTCAACATTGATAATAATAATAATAAATGTTTCTTGAGCAGCAAATCAGCATATTAGAATGATTTCTGAAGGATCATGTGACACACTTAAGACTGGAGTAATGATGCTGAAAATTCAGTTTTGATCACAGGAATAATTTAAAATATATTAAAGAAAACAGTTATTTTCATTTGTAATATTATTTCACAATATCACTGTTTTTTATTTAACGTATCCTTGGTGAGCAAAAAAAGACTTCTTTAAAAAACATTTTAAAAATCAACAAGATTTCAAGCAACATAAAATTCAATCGATCAACATTTTAAACTTCAATACTCTTACTTCAGCTAAAAAAATAAAATAAAGAAATGTGATGTTCATCTAAAGTCATTTTTGCTTAGTACGGTTGAACTGATTCATCGAAGGTTGGCAGCAAATAAATTGGTTCATAAAGTGAGATTAAATACATAAAGTATATTTGTTTCATTTAACGTGTTTAATTATTGCTAATTTGCGTAATAATCTGAGTTTGCATTTCCCTGTTTTTAATCATTTTATGGAATACTGAATCTGTATTTGCCCAGGTGAGATGAGTAAATGCAGTCACACAGTGTGTCACACAGTGAACACAACGCCTCTGCACTTATTCGTGATTTCTCTCAACATTAAAATGGGAGAGCTGCCAGTCAATAAATGGGAAAACGAAGTAACTTGTTTTACTTATTTACTTATAGATATTTTGTTGTAAATTTGAAAGTAATGCATTAGTTACTTGTGTTACAAACTGCCTAGAGATGCAAAGGCTTAGGATCCAAACGCAGTACTTTATTAAAGGGTAATCCAAAGATGTAATCCAAAACAAGCAAAAGGTCAAAACACAGGCAAACAGTCCAAACAGATACCAGGGTAGGAACTCAGGCAAACAGGGTAATCCAAGCAGCGTTGCCAACTGCTTTCAATTGAAAGTAGCTAAAACTGGTAGCTAAATGCCACTAGATGACATCATAATGGCAAAATCATTTATATTATCTATATAAATATATGAATATAGATCAGTGGGCAAAATAAGAATCTAGACAAGGTTTGTCCAAGAAGTTGCTAGATATGTCCCTAAACGTTTGAAAATTTCTCAAAAGGGGTGGGGAAGTCACTAAATCTAGTGACAAAATTCCTAAATTGGCAACACTGGATCCAAGAGATTATGGGGCAAATCCAGAAAACGGGCAACATGGTCAACAGATAATAAAAGGAGCGCTCAGAAATGCAGTTGTGATACATACAAGACCTTGCCATGAGTGACTGAGAGATACATGACTTTTAAAGGCAGAGATAATTAGATTATGAGACACAGCTAAATACAATAAGGGATAATGAGTCCTAGACAGTGAGTCCTGGGAAATGTAGTTCATAAGGGAATGACTTATAGTCTGGAGCGCCTTGTGGTGGCTTTCAAGGGCATTCCAGTGAATGATTGTGACAACATGAAAAAAGTAAACAGATTACGTAATCTGCGTTACTTGTAATTCACCACAAAAATCGTGTTTTGCTTAACAGCCCGTAGTAGTTCCCACGACTAATACGTCAGCATGTTTTTTGTTCTCTCGTTTTATGTAAATTGTGCATACAATACAATAATTTGTTCCTTCGCTTTACTAAATTGTGGCCACATCAGCTGTGTTTCCATTACCCTTCAAATTGAATCAATTGAAATCGCAAAAACTCCCATATATTGCAGAATTTTTTACGCTCACATGAGGTGGTTTTTCAAGGAAATTCAAAGAAAAGGAATATTTCGCAAAACTACAATGGAAACCAGGCTATTATAATAATTCATTCACTAGTTTCAGTTAAAGGGTTAGTTCACCCAAAAATGAAAATAAATGTCATTTATTACTATTACTTACCTTTACGAATGTTATAAAGTGACGTGATTTCAGCAGTTTGGCCATTTGATAGGAGATCTGAATCCCTGATTCAACAATATTTAGTAATGGATGAAGCAGTGTTTTGAAATCGGCCATCACTAAATATTGTTGAATTAAGTCGTTATTTTGGGGGTTTTTTGGCGCACAAAAAGTATTTTGTCGCTTTATAATATTATGGTTGAACCACTGTAGTCACGTGAACGGTTTTAAATATGTTTAAAACACCTTTATGGATCTTGAGAGGTTCCGTGGCATTGCTCTCAATTAAGGCCTCAGTGAGTCATCAGATTTGATCAAAAATATCTTAATTTGTGTTTCAAAGATGAACGAAGGTCTTACGGGTGTGGAATGACATGAGGGTAAGTAATTAATGACAGAATTTTCATTTTTGGTTGAATTAACCCTTTAAATCAAAGTGAGGCAATTAATTAGTGCAATGTGGCCATGATTTACTAAATCGAGAGAACAAATTATATTATGTGCATGATTTACATAAAACAAGGAAAACAGAGCTTAAGTAAATTGTGGCCACGATATATATTTGTCCTTATTTCCACATGTGATGTGCAGGGCTCCCTACTACAGGCTCCAAAATGTTTAGTTCTTTTTTATTTCAATTTTTATTGTGCCAAAGTTCTATAAATGGAAGTCTAAACAAAGCAATAATGTTCTTTTCAGAACTGACTATGTGAATTCAAATTTCCACACAACAAGCTTTTTTTCAATTTAAAGAAAGAGCAATAACATCACCCATCACAGCAGAAAGCTTTTATTCGGATATGACTCAGTATATTTTGACTGCTCCAAAACAAATCAACTATTCAATATAAGTTACTCGGCACCATTCAAACAGTATACGGTCAGCAATTCATCACAGTTTGAAACATAAAAGTACCCAACAATGAATCACTTGCTGTTTTCAGCATGACGAACAAGGATGTGTCAAAGAGGGATGTCAGACAGACAGATAAATCTATAATCCAAAAGTTTAAACATGAAAGGGAAAAATAGGATAATTTCTGTACTTTCATGAACAATTCACTCATGATGAGCAATTCTTCCAATGTCTCATCGGCCTGTCTACCATCTTTTAGCTTAAAGGACACAATCCACGCCAAAGCAGGAAGAACCTGTTCTCTGATCTCTAATATTTACATGCTACTTGTCCAATGCAAATGTACTTGTCCAATAAGCATGGTAATACCTTTCCCTTAGTGATATGCAGCTGAACTGAAACTAAAATGAATTCAAATCCACTACAGCGCCTGAGTAATATGTCCATTAAGTAGACTGAAGAGGTTTTCCATTAGGTTTTATTGGTTCAATTCCAGCTGGCAAACAAATACATACAAACAAACACACATTAACACACACAAACAATGCAATTATCCGTGCCCGTTTATCTTTATCCTGTGCAAAAGGACACATGCTGCTACATTTGTAATCCAGGGACATTATTAAGAAAGACCATATTTTGAAGAGAGAAAAAGAATCAATTATAAATGTAATTCAGAAACTGAAATGTAAATAAATCACATTTGCATATTAAGCAAAAAATGTAAAATATTTAATAAATGTTTTACAACAGTTAAAAATAACATCATAATAATAAGGGAAGATGTGTGTGTGTGTGTGTGTGTGTGTGTGTGTGTGTGTGTGTGTGTGTGTGTGTGTGTGTGTGTGTGTGTGTGTGTCTGTGTCTGTGTCTGTGTGTGTGTCTGTGTCTGTGTCTGTGTCTGTGTCTGTGTCTGTGTGTGTGTGTGTGTGTGTGTGTGTGTATTATATATATATATACACTATTTTTTCACTGTGATCTGATTATAAAAAGCCCCATAAAGACTCCTAAAAGTCTATCTTTTGTGTTTTACAAATAAAATAACAACATAAAGAGTTTGGAACAGTGTTATTTTAGTATTACTTATTGTTAAAGTATGTATTAATATTATATTATATTATATTATATTATATTATATTATATTATATTATATTATATTATATTATATTATATTATATTATATTATATTATATTATATTATATTATATTATATTATATTATATATTTTAATAGTTTTTTCAGTTTAAAGTGTACAAATACTAAATGCAGTACCTGTCAAAAGTTTGGAAACATTACCATTTTTTAACATTATTATTATTATCGATGTTGTTTTTGCTGCTTGGTGCCTTGGTGAGTATAAAAGACTTCTTTCAAAAACATTAAAAAATTGTATTGTTTCCAAACTTTTTACAGGTACTGTATTTAGTAAATATTTCTTGAGCAGCAATTCATTAAATTAGAATGATTTCTGAAGGATCATGTGACACTGAAGACTGGAGTAATGATGCTGAAAATTCAGCTTTGCCATCACAGGAATAAATTACATTTTAACAAATAATCAAATAGAAAACTGGTACTTTAAATTGTAATAATATTTCACAATATTACTGTTTTTACTGTATCTTTGATGCCTTGGTGAGTATAAGAGACCTCTTTCAAAAAATTTATTAATTAATTACAAAATTGTAATGTTTCCAAACTTTTGACAGGTACTGTATATTTACATTATTACAAATAATTAATTAGAGCATTTTTTTAATTATTGAGTGTACTATAAAAGTGGCGCTCCCCATAATTCACATGCATTTTTAATTTATAAAATATCCTTGATGCATTTCTGACCAACTTGTCGATGACAAGGAACATTTGAATGATTACAGATGAGATTAAAACGCATAATTCTGGAAGGGTTTTCCAGTACTTCACATCACAAAGGGAAACATCATCCATCTCTGAAAGAACAAAGATAGACTTTTGAACAAAAGGGCAAGAGGATGGCTCTAATCAAAGATGCTTTTGGAGACACATAAAGGGCTTATCAAACTCATTATCAGTAAAATGGGCATCAGATGAATCAATGTGAGCCGCAGGGAGGTGTTGTCTTTGCCAAAGCCCCGCTGCTCAGAGCCCTTGCTGCCAGACAGCACTCATTAACACACCACAATACAAATGAAAGGTACTCAATTGGCAAGGACAGCCGCGGTCCAGTGATTTAACATCAGGGTACTGTTCGTGTTCCTCTCTCTCTCAGTCGCTCGTTTTTCGCTTAACCCCTGTCTGGTGCTTTTCACGTCTCTCATTCACACTTGTTCAGTCCCACATACTTCAATTTAACGCCACGCTTCAACTCATGTGGCTAGTTCAATGTCAAGAGTTCAGACGCTCTTCTCCAACGCTCTGTTAACTTCCTGGAACTCATTACAAATTGTTTTATAAACCTATAATTATGACCACACTGTCCTATCTACACTTAATTGACAGTAGCATGGTAATACTGTGTTATTTTGTTTTTGTTTTGTTTTTTTTAGGACATGGTAATACCATCGTATCTCATTAAGTACCATTTAATACCCTTTCAATATGTAATATAATTGTTTCTGGACAAACAAAGTACAGTAGCAATACCATAGTACAGTGATGGTAGCATATGGTAATACTTTGATAAATATCATTGTGCTGAGATTCATATACCATGGTATTAGCATGGTCCTCCAAGGCATGTTCAAGAATATCATGATACTAATGGTACATATCCCAAAAAAACATGGTACTATGCTACTATGGTACTTTTTTATAGTAATAATATTAATCAACATGAATATGTACTAAAGGATTAGGGTTAGTTGCTTATAATTATGCATTAATAATTTACTGTTAATACTATAGTAACAAGGACACTGTAAAATATTGTTCTCTATTAAGTACCTTTTACTAAATAAATACCATAGTAATTCCATGTTTCACTGCAATTCCATGGTTTTATTATGGTAAATCTGTGGCACTATTACCATCTTAATGCAAAGTAATACTACAATTTTTTTTTTTTTTTTTTTTTTTTTTTTACATTTACCATGCAAGAAAACCACGGTAATGCTACATATTTGGACATCATAGTATACTTAAAATTACTTTGCATTACTATCTTAAAACCATGGTAATACTGTTTTGGGCACAAGTCCCATGGTTAACAAAAGTAATAGCACTTACAAAAAAAGTACTGTGGCAATAACAGGGTGATGGTATCAGATGGCAACACTGTGGTAATTTTAAATATACCATAGTTCAACTGAAACATTTTTTATTATTACCAATGTTGAAAACAGCTGTTTTCTCCTTAATATTTTTGTGGAAACTTTTTGTTAAGGATCTTTAATGAACAAAGTTCAAAAGAACAGCATTGATTTGAAATAGAAATCTTTTGTAACATTATAAATGTCTTTACTGATCAATTTAATGCATCCTTACTGAATAAAAGTATTATATAAACAGCTTGAATTGTAGAGACATTCAAAATGGCTACTCAGTCTGACATATATTCTCTGCAGACCAACAAAAACACAACTTCAGTTCATTTGACAGAACGTCAGTTTCATGATACAACTAAACAACTAATTGTCAGTTTCCATTGATTGTGAGTGAAAAACTGCTGATAAGGGGTATGATGCTTGCTTACATCAGCCTTGAGGTACTTCATCACTCTGTGTGATGAAGGCAGTGCTATGGGCAACATGACAGGAAATGATGCGTTCAGCAGCCCTGCAGTTCTGTAACCTCCTTGTGTCTGGCTCTTTTAAGTCAAATGCCTCTGTCTGCTAGTTAGAAGAGACAGTAGACACCTCAGCTGTCTACCATGAGCACACAATGACGCACCTGTGTAGCTGACTGGTGATCAGGTGAAATCTACCTTGACACTGTTGGCTTTGGGGCCAATCTAATGTCACAATAATTATGAGGGCAAACCTGAAAGGATTTATACACGAGGACAGCACACGAATGCACTCTGTAAAAACTAAAAAAAAGAGAGAGAGAGAGAGAGAGAGAGAGAGAGAGAGAGAGAAGTTACTCAAAGAAATATTAAGACAGTATTTTGAATGGCTTTTCTGAGTTTTTCTGTGGGGACCTATTATGCCCCTTTTTACGAGATGTAAAATAAGTCTCTGATGTCCCCAGAGTGTGAAGTGTGAAGTTTTAGCTCAAAATACCCCACAGATCATTTTTTATAAAATGTTAAAATTTCCACTTTTTGGGGGTGAGCAAAAACTTTTAAATGCAAATGAGCTGATGCTCCTGGCCCAATTTCAAGAATATGGCAGAGCTTCAAGAGCTCATGCTCCAGCATACCGGTGTAAGAGAGATTGCCAGAACACCGGCAACAACAAAACAGGACAATCTCACGCACTGAAAATGTCAGAAACTGTCGGTAATGGTGTTCAGCCTTATATGTTTCTGAATCAACAATCAAGAAAATCCAGCATTGAAAAGACCCTCGTTTGTGAAGCAATCCGGCATAAAACGATTAGCGCAAACATATAAGACTTTACCGATTTTCTTCAGGACATTTCCCTCAAAAATGAAATTTAACCATGATGTCCTCAGTGACTCAGATGCCGGGAGTCTATGGAGACTCTTATGTGCATTAGTACATCGCAAAACACAACATTTGTATCTATGTATCTATGTAATGTCTATGTTAATAGGGCAGATCGTCAATGGCTGTGGGCGGGGCTTCTCCCTATCAGGTGTGAATCTGAATCAGCTTGTTTGAAGAGACTGCTTTTGATTTGTGGGAATTATATAAAAAAAAATGAATGAGTGGATTTGGCTGGTTGTTCTCATTCACTGTGGACACACATCGGTGTTATACACCTTATAAAAGTGAAGTTTGCATAATAGTATCTACATTATACTACATTATTATAATTGAAATGAATAACAATCTAAAGTAGATTTTTAAAGTTATATCAATAAGCTATGTAAATTGTTCACTTTAACAAGTATTTAAAAGGGTGTGTGGGACTGAACCACAAAACAATTCAATACATGCATACATCGTCTCAATCGTGTATTTATTGTCTTGAAAAGTGTTTATTTGGATGTTAAAGCCATTGTTAGCGATCTCTAGAAGACATGCTGTTAGTTCCTAGTTCATTTTCTTCTTTATATGAATTTGTGGCCTAAAGGTGTACAGAGAGTGCCCTCCGGTTGCAAGTATGAATTAAAAACACCATTCCTGAAATGTCCTCTTCTTCTTTACAATAATTTGTGGACTAAATGTGCACAGAGAGCGCCCTCCGACTGCAAGTATGAATTAAAAGCACAGTATCCAGCACTCATAGTGATGACAATAAATATTCTCAGTATAGAAAATTGACATAAATATAGAATAAGAATCCATCAATATTTCTCCAACTGTGCATGCTTTTAAGCTAAAAGCCTATATGAAATGCCACAGAGGTAACACGATTGTTCAGACACTTTGCATCACAGAAATAAATTATATTTTAAAGAATATAATAGAATACAATTATTTAAATTGTAATAATATTTCACAGTATTGCTGTTTATGATGAGCTGAGACATGATTACAGAGGGTTTTTTCACAGCCTTACCTGACTGAAAGGCCTCATTAATATGCAAGTCATTTCAGGTCATTATTATGCAATTCCTTTGTCTTCTCAGGTGTAAATGGTCCATTATTTATGCAGATTCACGCCTCCTCACATATTGTGTTTCTTGACAAAAAGTGTCTTATAAAAATTGAAATCTCTCTATTGTTTTTTATGAAAGAGTATTCAGCATAATTTTTACATAATTCTGTAGCAAAAACTCTAGTCTACAAACTCCAATAACCAGAAGTCTTGTGAACACAGATTTAATATACTTTTTTTGGCCTTATTTCAGTGACGTAAGTTTTTTGTTTTTTCAATAACCACGCATAAACATTATTCTTTCAAAAATACAAAGATGTACATACATGTTCCTCACATATTACTGTAGCCTAGTTTGTGCTGAATACAGTGTAATGACACTTTTGTCATTTATATGTTTATGAACAACTTAAAAAAGCATAAATGTCAGGGCATGTCAAAACTTCTCCAAGCCCCAAATCAGCCTCAGACTCCAGAAGATTAATGCCGTGCAAGTCATTTTGGATAAGCATCTGACATAAGCTTAAATGTTAATGAAAGCCCTTACTTTACCCTTAACCCTTGCCATACTTTACTGTTTGAGCTTCAAGAAAAGTAAAATCATTTAAGAGGCAGAGGAAGTTATTTGTTACATCCACGCCTGTCCCAAACTCCGTTTCCCAGAATCCTCGTGTTCCGCACACCTGTCTGCACTTCCCTCATCAGTCTTCCCACCATCCCTGGATTCCCTGTACCTGTTCATTGTCATTAGCACTCCTTTTAAGTTGGACTCACTCCCAGCACTCCCTGTCCATTCTTATTGTTATGTTGTACATTTATGGAGATACTGATATTTGTGTTGTAGTTAATCTGTTCCTTGTTTATATTAAAGCCTATATTATTATTGTGGATTTCCTTGCCTGCCTCGTCTCTACAGCACAGTGTGTAACATTATTGCATTTTTGACAAACATTATGATCAATTGCACACAATAACCCAAGAATGTGCATTAACATAAAAAGGCTCCATTTCAATTCATGTTGTATTTAAAAATGTGCAATTAGCAGTTGGTATGTGAGTTTGCACATACACTAAGCTAATGAGAATGAACATGAGCTATTGTCACTTCGGGTGACACAATAGAGACAAATGGGTTGAGTTAATGAAGATAAAGCATTTTCAAACATCAGGAGTCCAAGAGCCTGACTAGAATTTTCAACACTTTGAGCCCCTACAATAAGAAAACTTCATTCTAAGACGCCCCACGCAGTATTTGTTTCACCTTCTCTGCCGTGTGCCAAAAGCCCTCAAGAATATCGGAGCAGCAAATAAAAGGCACCTTGCAGGCGAGAACTAAACAAAGTGAGTTTGGAATTACAGACCCCAGTTTCCAGTCTAAACTCAATCAGTTTCCCTTCCCTCTCTCCTCGCTGAGGCAAAGGCACCCTGAATTACACTGGCTGGAATCAATGTTCACTAGAGACAAAGAAAAAGGGGCTTGTACTCAATGTCCTTATATGAATATAAGTCATTTCAGATCATTCATTGTGAGAAAATTACATCAGTATAAATCAATAATGATCCTGCCACTGGTGTTTGTCTCATGTTTGTGTGAGCACTGTGCATTTTGCATATGGCTTTTTGTTTGTTTCTGTGTGCCGTGTGCTCTTCTGTCAGTCTCTGGTCTGCGCCTGACAAACCTTAGCATGGATATTTTAATCCCATAACTTTGGAAACATTATAACGTACACATAAAGTGAATCGATTAGCCTTAAAGGGATAGTTCAACCAAAAATGAAAATTATCCCATAATTTACTCACCCTCAAGCCATCCTAGGTGTATAAGGTGTATCTTCTTTCAGACGAACTCAATCAGAGTTATATAAAAAAATATCCTGGCTCTTCCAAGCTTTATAATGGTAGTGAATGGAACTCCCAATTTTGAAGCCCAAAACCAGTATGCATCCATCCATCATAAAAGTAATCCATGGGGTTAATAAAGGCCTTAAAGTGAAGCGATGGGTTTTTGTATGAAAAATATACATATTTAAAACTTTATAAACTATATTAACCAGCTTCCGACAAACATCCATACACAAGTCGACTTATGGCATTTTTCCGGGCTTCAAAAATCGTGCCATTCCCTGCCATTATAAAACTTGGAAGAGCCAGAATATTTTTTAATATAACTCTGATTGTGTTTGGCTGAAAGAAGACAGTCATAGACGCCTAAGATGGCTTGAGGGTGAATAAATTATAGGATAATTTTCATTTTGGGTGAACTATCCCTTTAAGTCAGCATGTAGAATATACACTACCATTCAAAAGTTTGGGGTCAGTATGATTTTTCTTTTTTAAGAAATTAATAATTTTATTCAACAAGGATGCCAAAAATATGAAGCAGCACAACTGTTTTCAACATTGATGATAATAATAAATGTTTCTTGAGCAAATCAGCATATTAGAATGATTTCTGAAGGATCATGTGACACTGAAAACTGGAGTAATGATGCTGAAACATCATAAGAATAAATCAAATTTTAAAAAATGTGTAATTTATAAAACTTTTATTTTATTTTATATTGTATTAATATTTCACGATATTACTGCAATAATGTTATCAAATAAATGCAGTCTTGGTGAGCAGAAAATATCTTACCAACCCCAAACTTTTGAACAGTAGTTTAAATACTTTATGATGGCTATATTATTGTTCACCCATCACAAACTTATGACCTTTATGTTATTATTTCAAATATCTATATCAAATATTATATCGGCTTTACAGTATAAAACAGTTTTAAACATTTTCAATAAACATGCATGCTTATGAAGATGTTGGAGTGTAAATCTCACAAAACCTCTCAAGAAATGGTCATATTTCAACTTTAAATCAAAAGACAGAAATACAATTTCAAAAAACAAAACAAACACAAAAAATATATTACGGTAATGAGAACAATAATTACAACAAACAAATAAATAAACAAATCTTGCATTACAATATTGATCATTTTGAGGTAAATCTATGAAATTGTTGTGAATACAAAATATACTTTTTTTTGTCTTTCAATTTTGGAGTGAAATGTGACCAGGACATGCGTTTGTGAGTTTCACCCTAAACTTGTCTGTATGTAAATATACTGTAGCATCTGTTACTCACCTCCAAGAAACTGCATGCCCCCTGCTGCGCGTCCGATGGTTCTGGAGATGAGCTCTGATATGCAGCAGCCCATGAGCGCTGTGAGCGCCACCAGCAGCAGCAGGCCACATCCGACCCCCGTCACAACAGTACAGATCCGCCATTCCACACTCGGGATGCCCTGAAAGCTTGCATAGCGCCCGCACTGCTCCAGCATGACCGTAGCCTGCCTCTCCTCATCCCGAACGGGATACGAGCACCGCCGGAAAGTGCCGAAGGACACCGGCTTATCCATTTGTGAGCCCAGCAGCCAGTAGGGCATGAAGAAGCCCACGCAGGAAGCTGCTGCGCTCAGCAGGGACACCAGAGCCCAGATCATCCCTGTGCATGTCAGGCTGGATGCCATGCTAGACAAATGTCTTTAAATATTGGACACACTTCCAGAAGAGAGCTTGGAAAATGAGGATGTCACAAAAAAATTGTTCCTTTTCCCTTGTTGGAAAGAGGATGTCTATCTCCATACAGTTTTCACCATGGTTCTGTGTGCCGTCACCTGAGAAAGAAGCAATAAAACACATTGTCCCGTCAATCGTCACAAAGTTTTGACTGACTTTTAATAATCAGAAAGAGTCACAATTCCTGTTATCTAATGCAACAACATTCATATACAGTGGCATGAAAAAGTATGTGAACCCCTTGCAGAATCTGTGAAAATGAGAATTATTTTAATAAAATAAGAGGAATAATAAAAAAAAATGCATGTTATTTTTTTGTTTAGTACTGTCCTGAGTAAGATATTTTACATAAAAGATGTTTGCATTTAGTTCACAAGACAAAACATTAGCTGAATTTATTAAAATAACCCCATTCATAAGTATGTGATCCCTTGATTCTCAATACTGTGTGTGATTACCTGGATGATCTACGACTGTTTGTTTGTTTTGTGATGGTTGTTCATGAGTCTCTTGTTTGTCCTGAGCAGTTAAACTGAGCTCTGTTCTTCAGAAAAATCCTCCAGCTCCTGCAGATTCATCAGTTTTCAAGCATTTTTGCATATTTGAACCCTTTCCAGCAGTGACTGTAGGATTTTGAGATCTGTGTTTTCATACTGAGGACAACTGAGGGACTCAAACTCAACTATTAAAAAAGGTTCAAACATTGACTGATGCTCCAGAAGGAAACACAAAGCATTAAGAGTCGGGGGGTGAAAACTTTTGAACAGTATGAAGATGTCACATTTTTTCTGATTTTGTTTAAATATCATTGTTTTTCATTTAGTACTGCCCTTCGGAAGCAACAGAAGATACTTGCATGTTTCCCAGCAGAAAAATTAAGTACAATTTACCTTGATATTTGAATTCAAAATTTTTCACCCCTCGGCTCTTAATGCGTCGTATTTCCTTATGGAGCATCAGTGAATGTTTGAACCTTTTTTAATAGTTGAGTTTGAGTCCCTCAATTGTCCTCAGTGTGAAAAGACGGATCTCAAAATCCTACAGTCACTGCTGGAAAGGGTTCAAATATGCAAAAATGCTTGAAAACTGATGAATCTGCAGGAGCTGGAGGATTTTTCTGAAGAACAGAGCTCAGTTTAACTGCTCAGGACAAACAAGAGACTCATGAACAACCATCACACAACAAACAAACAGTCGTAGATCATCAGGTAACCACACATTGAGAATCAATGGTTCACATACTTAAGAATGGGGTTATTTTAATAAATTCAGCTATTGTTTTGTCTTGTGAACTAAATGCAAACATCTTTTATGTAAAATATCTTACTCAGGACAGTACTAAACAAAAAATAACATGCGTTTTTTATTATCCCTCTTATTTTATTAAAATAATTCTTATCTTCACAGATTCTGCAAGGGGTTCACATACTTTTTCATGCCACTGTACACCAGGGGTTCTCAACTCTGGCACTCAAGATCCAATTCCCTGCAGAGTTTAGCTCCAACCTCAAACAAACTCATCTGCCTTTCTAGTAATCCTGAAAACCTTGATTAGCTTGTTCAGATGTGTTTGATTAGGGTTGGAGCTAAACACTGCAGGAACTAAAGGGGCTGTTTAACAACTAAAAACTCAAAACTTTGGTAACACTTTAGACTTTCTGTAGACTTTCTGCTTAATATCTGCTAACACTTATTGTGATGGTCCCACCAACATACATTCTACTGACTGCAAATACATGTCAACTAAAGCCCAAAGTATAGTTCACTTTTTACGATTATGCAAGGGTCAGCGTAGAGTGCACGTGATGTGAATTCCATCATCAGAAGAGTACACGCACACTGTAAGTGCACCGCTGGATTTTTGTAAGTGCCTGTTGTCGCTTTTATCTTGTGTTATCTTATATTCTTCTTATTGTGGATACACATATTTATTCACTAATGTAAATACTCTCGAGACTAACAATATTTCATTTTGCAGTAGATGTAAGGATTAAACTATCACATTAAACATGAGTTCTATGTCAATAAACTTTGTGCATTTATTATTGTACATTTCTAATATGAAATCTCCACAACCCACAACAACGCCACCACCACCTGCACAAAGGAAACACTTTTATGTTTTTAGTACATTGTTGTCGTGTAAACATACACTAAGTGGACCTTGAGGGTCAGAGTTGAGAACCGCTATTCTCAACCTTTTTTGAGTAATGGACCCCCATCATATTTGGAACCATCTTCAAGGACCCCAGAATAAAATTGACTCATTGGTATCATTAATGACTTTGTGACGACCAAATGTAATAAACTATAATTTACTACTACGTTAGTTGATTTGTCCTATATTTAGTCATATAGTCAGTTATATTATACATATATTATCTTCTTCTTTTATGGGAACATGTCAAATGTCAATATATACAAAAATTCATATTCAGATATTTTATAAGGACCCCCTGGCTTTATGTCAAGGACCACTAGGGGTCCACGGACCCCTGGTTGAGAAACACTGCGCTAGAATACACTATTCAACTGTTCAAAAGTTTAGGGGCAGTAAGATTATATATATATATATATATATATATATATATATATATATATATATATATATATATATATATATATATATTTTTTTTTTTTTTTTTTTATTAAAGAAAATAATGCTTTTATTTAGCAAGGGATCATCAAATTGATCAAAAGTATCAGTAAAACATTTATAATATTGCAAAATATTTCTGTTACAAATAAAATGTCCTTTTGTTTATCCGATTCATCAAAGAATCCTGAAAAAAATTTTTTAACATGGTTTCTACAAAAAAAATTAAGCAGCACAACTGCTTTCAACACTGAAATTAATAAGAAATGCTTCTTGGGCACCAAATCAGCCTATTAGTATGATTTCTGAAGGATCATGTGACACTGAAGACTGGAGTAATGATGCTTTTTTTAAATTATTTTAATAAATGCTGCCTTGGTATACAAATTATATGCCTAAATATTTCTTTTCTGGCAACTTAATTTTATAATTTTACTGCACACTTACAGTGTAACAGGTGATTAGTGTACATTTGAATTTACATTTCAATATGACATGGAAATTCTATACATATCCCAAAGATTTGATATCTTTAACTTGGTAAACACGGCAGTAATTATGTTTTCCTCAAAAACACCTACTGAAAAATATAAGCTAAAAACAAACTTAAAACAAAAGAATGTAAAAAATACAATTAGTTTTATAAACTTACTTTATTTAACTTACTATATTTAGATTTGAATCATTTTGGCTAATAAAATCAATAGATGTTAACAAAACATTTTTCTTTTCTTTTCTTTTCTTTTCTTCTGAGAACATGCATAAACAAATAAACAATCAATTATACATTCCCATTCCTGTTTGTTCTCCCTAGACTTTACCATGACAATGAGAGCAATAGTTCTGAATAGAAATTAAAATTATTGATTGAATACTTTAAATAAATAAATGATTGATTAAATGAATGAATGAATGTAAAAGAATTAATCAACATTTCATGGCATGTCTAACTACAGAATCTGAATGAACTTTAATGATTTTAAGCTTCTGGAGTTTAATTTAATGTTTGTTCATGTGGTTAATGAAAGTTTCACTCAACTTCTTTAAAACAGTGCAGGAAGAGTGAACAGAACTCCATATAAGGCTGATTTATCTAATATTTACACAAATGGTTGCAGAGGGACACTAGCAAAGAAAAAGAAAAAAAGAAAAGAAAAAAATGATTTGGTAAAATCTATTGATTTTATTAGTCAAAATGTCATTATTTGAAATTGAGACAAATCTAAAAGTTAAAGTAAGTTAATAAAACTAATTTTAAGGCTCATTGGAATAAATCCTATGATAACTGCACATTTTCACTTTTCAGTGTGTGAATCTCATAATCAGTAATTATAATTCTCGTTAATAAGACATATGCTTAACAGATCAGCCGTGCTCTTGACATTTATAGCCTATGGATGTTTATCTAAGGGTGTTAAGGATTATAAGGCTTAATGTAATCATATTTTTTATGATATGAATGTAAATTATTACAAAGTGTTATGAGAGGTGTTAAAGGGGCTTAAACATCTAATTTTTACAGAAAAGAAAAGAAAGGTTTCCGGGAAAACTCCTCAACAGACTGATCTTCTATAAGCTATTAACAGTAGGCTACTAATGATACATTTATGACAGTTATGATATAAACTCATGCCATGCAAAAGACAAGCACGACATCATGCCAAAACATGAATAACCATAAAAACACCCATCGTGTGTGATAACTTACATAGATATATTCTGACTGGCGTGTTAATTCAAACTCCGGTCCAGCTTCATGGGACCGTGAAGCAGAAATAAACTTTGTCCGCTGAACGGGGCTCAACTCGCTCTGCGCACGCAGAAAACGCGCGTTAAATTCCGTTAATTGAGGTCTGCTGAAGTCAGCTTGTGTTTAGTTCACTGTCACTCCTGCAGGAAAGCGTTGAAATAATCCCAGTGTCTTTAATAAGAGACGCGAAATACTGAGCAGTGTGCCCGTGTCCCTGCACTGAGCGCAGTGTGGCAGCAGTCAGACTGTGAGTCCGAGCGCGCTCCCTCACTCTCTAACGTCCTCGAAGCTCCGCCCACTGTCCTGTTTACTTTTATTCACACCGGGGCTAGTTGTCACACGTTTTACTCCAATAATATTTCTCAGGGTAGATTTAT
This sequence comes from Chanodichthys erythropterus, assembly GCF_024489055.1. NCBI lineage: Eukaryota > Metazoa > Chordata > Actinopteri > Cypriniformes > Xenocyprididae > Chanodichthys > Chanodichthys erythropterus. Next base: position 32,107,841 of record NC_090237.1, read on the forward strand.
TTTAAAATCAGTTTCTATACAGACATATACCTTAAAGTCTTTACAAAAAAAAAAAAAAAAAAAAAAAAAAAACCCGACAGAACATTAATGCCCAGCTGAAAAAAAAAAAAAAAAAATGCAGTTAACTTATAGCTAACTTACAGCTGGCAATGTTGTCTATATGTTGTCACAATGGGAACCTGCTTTTGACACCGATTTTTGAGACGAATACCTGCGTTTGAAAATAAAAGACATTCTGTTTGTATCTGTTTGCTTTTCTCACTATAGTCCCCTTTATCTTGCTCACGGTTGTATTCTTAACGCAGTACTGCGTTAAATCTGCTTATATACATTTCTTGTGACAGTTGCTTATCCAAATAATTTTTTATTGAAAATGTTCTTCTTCAGGTTTATAAATCCAACATTAAAGCTGCAATATTGATTTTATTATGATAATATTATGATTTTTGCAGTAAAATATCCAAAAACCACTAGGCCAGTGTTTAATATTTTGTTTACCTGAGTACTTACAATATCCCAAATGTTTCCAACTATTTGTAAATCGTGAGAAAATTGCAATTTTAACCAAGGCTCCGGGACGTGTGTGGAGTCGCCTGTCAATTGCATCATACCTGCCCTGCGTCAACTCGGTTTCCGGTAGAAACCATATAAACACCAAAGACGTTTTAATATTTACATGTTTTAATAGACAAGGGAACAACTGTTTTGATATATTTATAGACAGAAAACTAATTGTTGTTATATAGTTCAACACGTTTACTCTTATTGTTTAAATCTAATTTTCTTGATTTTCTGAGAGTGCTTTACCATGCCTCAAAGAAAAACACTATTTTGTCAAGTAGCTAACATAGCATAATCGCATGCAGCTTTATTTTTAGTAACAGTAATACAGCATTTTCTCAATCATACAATATGTTTTAAAATTAATTGCATGCCATTTATCAACACGAGCCATCCAGCATTCATGATATTCTAAAATCGATCTTACTGCAGTGTGCAACAGTGTCTCACAGCAATATTAACTGAGTAAAGTTATAACATCATTTTCAACACTCTCAAATGTATCTAATATGATAAACAGAGCTGCGTTACCTCATGACCGGAAAAGCGGAAGCGGCGCCGGCGACTGTGGCATAATAAAAGTTCTGTATGGGAGGGCGTCAGGCGTGTGTTGCGCAATCGCAATCTGCTCTGCTTCATACTACAGTAACGTTAATAATCTCATCCATGAACATGACTTCTTCCCGAGTCCTAAACCAATTTTTTTCTCCATCGGCTGTGATGTGCAGACCGTGTCCCAAGATTCCGCGCTCAAACTTGGCATCAACAAGCTACGCCTTTGTTTTGAATAGGCCTCTAGCTGACAGAATATCTTACAGTACATTGCACCTTTAATTATAGCAATATTTGGAAACAATATGTTGTGTTTATAATGCCAAACCTATTATTTATCTAATTTATCTATTATTTATAGTTTGAATGTTTTTTTGTTGTTGTTGTTGTTGTTGTTGTTGTTGTTGTTTTCATATATAAAAATATATAGATGGTTTTTAGGAAGGGTGTCCCTCATAAAAGTTTCATCATACTAGGGGGTCCTTGGCATCATTAAGTTTGAAAACCCCTGGTCTAAAGAGGTTTTTGAACTGCAGTACAAAAGAGTAGGGATGGTCCCTGGAAAAGGTTAGACTAGAGAAAACAAACAAAACAATCTAAAATTAAATAGATAATAAAAATAAGTTTAACTGAATTAAAATATATTAGCTTAAAATAAAAAAATGATTTAAATAAATTTAAATAATAATACATTAAAATGTATTAATTAATACAAATGTATTCAATAAATAAAAAAATATTTAATAAATAAATAATCTAACAGTAAAGTATAGAGTAAAAAATAATGTAACATAATATAAACCAAATAAGTCTTTGCAGATAAAGATATTAGCTTTTTTTTTTTTTTTTTTTTTTTTTGGAGAGGGGTTCCTAGTACTAGGGTGATCATATTCGGAGGTCTGTGACATCAAAAAGATTTTTTTAAGAAGCTGATCTAGAAATAAAGAAAAGAAAAATTAAAGTAGAATCCTCCAACATCTTTATTTTAAATGTTTTATAGGCTTTTTTTAAAACTAAATTTATACAGTTAAACAATTATGAAATGTAAAAAAAAATTAAAAAATAAAAAAGATTTCCAAAGATTTGATACTTGCATCAAATCGAACCATAAAACAAACAAAGAATAAAACAAGAATGTATAAAATATAAATGGATAAAAAATAATGTACAAATAAATAGCTGTTTGTTCTCCTTAAGGCCCGTTCACACCAAGAATGCGAACTATAACGATAATGATAAAGGTATAGCTGTAAATATCATAAATATAAAAGAATAGCAGAGCACAACTATAACGAAAACAGCACAGAGAAACAATATCGTTGGAATAATTTTCAGAAAAACTTTTTCCAGCTGATTAACCATAAAAACATTGACAACCAATCAGAATCCATGCTGATTTAAAGAGACAAAACTGCAGCATTTATGCATTTATTATAAACAGAACAATATTATACATTGGTGTGGACGCTAGTTGTCATTATAGTTATCTTTTTGTAGTTATCATTCTTGGTGTGAACTAGCAGTATGTTAGTAAAGCTCAGGAGATGCTGGTGTAAAGTGGTGCGTGCTGGAGAGGAGACTATAAGAATAATTCACAAAGCCTCACATCCTGAAACACTACAGAGAGTGTAACCCTGTGCCCCACCTCCACTCTCCATTTAATCCCTCTGAGGAGAAATGGGTTGAAATTCAATTGTGTTTGCCCTCTCTGGTGCAATATCTGTAGTTGTTGTGATTATTCATTGTCAAGGTAACTCCCCTTTTCCCTCTGGCAAGGTGAAGTTAATGTCAAGGCACTGGTCTGAAGTGATTTGTTGTATTTTGACAACAATTACAGGCGCCATTTGTTATGGAATTAAATTGACAGCAAGGTGTGTCAGCTCAAAAGATCACTTTTATTATGTTTGTGAACTTGTGAACTGGTTAAATCTCCCCCAAAACAACCCAAACCGCTCTCATTCTCATGGGTCTGCCAGATTTTTCCAACAGATGATACTTTCTGTTGACTTTTATTTATTATTATTATTTTTTAAATATATAAATATATTGAGATAATGTCTCTTCTAATATTAAGCCTCCTTACACAACCCTTTCTGCATTTTTACATTTTCAATATATAAGCAATATCACACTCGTAGCCGTGCGATATTGCTCTATATCAGCACGGCTGTAATTCGGCCGTAGGTCACAGTCATGCTAATGTACAGCCATATCACATGGCTATGAGTGATATTACGTTTATTATACAACAGTTCAATGGCACAAGAGTGTAAATAAATAAAAAAAAGAACAATGGATTGTCTTTAAAAACCCTCTTTTGTGAGGAACTACTTCTTCTGCCACAGATACAAATCTCAAGTTGACAGTTTAACAGTTGAGTCCAAGCCCCCATTATTAATTCTTAAACGTCACTTTAAAACTAGTAACGTTGAGTCACTTCATTGAAACTCATTGTAATATGTAGAGTACATTACAGTACTATGAGAGAGAGATCAACTAAGCGAGATGATATTCTTCAGATCAATCATAATCACAAAATCAGTTTGAATGTCCACTGAGGGAAGTGATATGTTTGTCCTTTTAACATTTAAGACATTCCCATGACAGCGATAGTCAATGCATTTGTCAGTTGTGTCTCGTAAGATGTTGTTTAAAGTAAAAACGTCCTTGTTTAGTTGTTTCAGTACATTTCAATATAAAAGTCTTTGCGACTGACTCACTCATAAAGACACACTCAATTGCTGCCATCTCGTGGTGTATTAATGTAACTTTCACTGAAGTCTAAAACACTAACAGACTCTTTCTCAATACCATGGCATGTTATTTATATAAAATGTTATTTATTGAAAAATAATATTTAAATTAACAACAATAGCCATTATAACAGTGTAAGAAGTAAAATAGGAAATAAACACTAGCAAACAGTTCAGTCAAACGTACAAAAGCAGCGCTCTAGTTAGTACAGGATTTAATTTCAATGCAAATATACACACTAAAAACTCCTGGGTCAAAAATAACCCATTATGGGTTATTTTTGACCCAAATCCTGGGTTAAAAAGGGACCAACTAATTTCTGGGTTATTTCAACCCAGAAAAATGGGTTATTCTTTTTGACCCAAATTCTGGGTCAAATACCTGACCCAAATTTTGGGTTAAAATAACCCAAAATTGTAGTTAATATAACCCAACTTCTGGGTCAAAAGAACAACCCCAATATCTGGGTTGAAATAACCCAGAAATGAGTAGGTCCCTTTTTAACCAAAGGTCAAAAATAACCTAACTTGGGTTACTATGCCAGTATGCCTTATTTCAGAAAATAAAACTTCAGGCACTTACACACTTCAAGCACTTTTACATTTTTATTGCATTAAAATTAAATTAAACTCTACATAAACTCTACACACTTGGACCTATTTATCTTAGGTCACACTGTAATAACATTAGACATTAGAAAAAATAGAAAAATAAACAACTCATTCTCTTTCAAACATTTGACAACATTCAATAACTGGATTGAACTTGAGGGACAAGAGTTTTGATAGTGTCCTCATCTAAGAGAAGAAATGCCTCCTCATCTCTGTCTTCACCTGAAAGACAGAAAACAAGACAACATGAGTATTGTTAATAAGTCGAGACAATTGTGAACCACTCACCGGACACTCTGATTATCAAGCTAACAAATAATCACTTTTATGGGAATGCTGTTTTTTTTTGTTTTTTTGTTAAAAACAACAACAACAACAAAAAAAAAAACCTGGCCCAATTTGCTAGTTAACTAATGTGGTTCTTTTGCAGCACTACCCATTTTGTGTGAATGACAGTCTATACTGTCCATCTTTTCTTTCATTAACAAGTGTAATAATGACATTAATGCGAAGGTAAATATCTGGCCTATTATTATGCATAACAGCTTAAAGACAAGGCACAAGTATCTTTTAACTATAAGGGTTATTATAGAGATGCATTCCCCACTGTCGAAGAAGTTGTGACTGTCACAAAATCTTGCACTGACACATTTAAGCCATATTAAAGAAAAATATTTAGGTATAGAGATGATATGAGGGCAGTTAAAGGGATAGTTCACCCAAAAATGAAAATGTGATGTTTATCTGCTTACCCCCAGGGCATCCAAGATGTAGGTGACTTTGTTTCTTCAGTCGAACACAAATGATGATTTTTAACTCCAAACGTTGCCGTCTGTCAGTCTTATAATGCGAATGAATGGTAACACAATTTATAAGAGTCAAAAAATATGCTTAGACAAGTCCAAATTAAACCCTGCGGATCGTGACGACACATTGATGTCCTAACCGTGCGTTCACACCGCCGCCGGCGAGAGCGTCAACAGTCACCTTGGCCGCCCTGCCAACAACGCTGTACTGTTCGTTCAAACCGATGGGAGGGTCAAAGTAAATGACAAGTTGCGTTAACCAATCGGAAGCCTGTCAAGCGAGGACATCTACATTCCGATTGGTTGCCGCCGAACCGCGTCATAGCTCATTACCATAAAGTTAACCTGATTTCAACTCTCCTCGCCGCTCTCATCGTCCAAAACGCGCCGCGCCGCACCGCTCTCGCCGGAGCTCGCCGCCGTGCTCTTATTGAAAATTAATGACTTCCTGTCACTTTGACGTTCTCGCCGCCGGCGGTGTGAACACACAGTTAGACACAAAACGATCGGTTTGTGCAAGAAACCGAAAATGATTTATATCATTTTTTACCTCTAAAACACCACTATGTCCAACTGACATAGTGGTTTCTCAGACAAACCGATCGTTTCGTGTCTTAGGACATCAATGTGTCGTCACGTGCCGCATGGTTCAGTTTGGATTTGTCTAAGTATATTTTTTGACTCTTATAAATTGTGTGACCATTCACTCGCATTATAAGACTGACAGACGGCAACGGTTGGAGTTAAAAATCATCATTTGTGTTCGACTGAAGAAACAAAGTCACCTACATCTTGGATGCCCTGGGGGTAAGCAAATAAACATCACATTTTCATTATTGGGTGAACTATCCCTTTAAAGAGTAAAACGCTCACCTCTAAAATTCTCTATCAGCTCAGACATCCGCCACTCAGTTAGCTTATCAGCGACAAAGCTGTACATTTAAAATGACCTGGAGAAAACAATAGAGGTTAGCAACAATTTGAAGACTTGACACGCTTCTTTAACTCTCACTACTCAGCACTGTATAATATGATAAGCACAGCGCAGCTGGGTATTCTGTAGCCTCGTCGCTCTAGCCACGGCTAAAGGGGGTCGCACACCGGAAGAGAAGCGTAACGTTATATTCAAACACATTATTCTCTATGAGTGTACACACACCGGCGGCGCCCAGCAACGGTTCAGGACCTTGTTCAAAATCCTGCAGCGCCACAGCGCGCTATGTAATGTTACATAGATTTATATTAAATTTACACTTATTTGTCTCAAATCGTCGTTAATGTATATACTGACTTCACCATGTGCTGCAATATAAAGTTAGTTTTACATTAATTTACAGAAATCAGCTGCATGAATACAAATTGCTGATGTTATTGGATTTTCAGGTGATATTCTCCATTCAGTTAACGGACGCTCTGAGGTAACTTAAAGTGTTCAGACTGCATACTCAGCAACGGTTGTATTTAATTATACAGTACACTCATAACATACTGACATTATCTTAATTCCACAATGTCCTAAAACATAACAATATTGCTGGCCATAAACTGAGAAAGTACACGATACCTCGAGTTGTTCTAGACGCGGCGCGGCGCGCGCTTCTCGTCCGGTGTTCAACCCCCTTAACGCGGCATGAAGTCGCCACTAGCTGCACGTACCTATCGTATTATTACCAGTATTATAACAATGAGATAAGTACAGCACAGTTGTCATTTCCTTCTAAACACATTAAATAGGTCACACGTTTCTCAACTATGTGTAAAAAGCATTTCAACCATTTTGACACCTAATTTCATGAACTTATCGTTATTTTTAATCATTCAAATTTGGCTGGGTGGTTAATAACACTTTCTTATTTAGTCTGACAAATTCAAAACACACATTTATTTTGACTTTACACGGACTTTAAACTAGTTAGATGTTGTTGCGATATCCGCAGGCGGCTACATGCTCACCACAGAATTACCACGGTAAGCCATGGTCATTTTTTTACAAATGGTGCTAAACTAGCAACGGGGACATGGACACAGAAAACTTTACGTTACATTGACACTGAAAATACTTGCTTACCTTGAATACGCGACGAAGTTGCACCGAAGAAGCCCAGACCAAAACGGATCGAGTGCGTTCAAGTTCAAGTGACGGTTATTCCAAACGACTGTTGTGAGAAAATTCCAGAACAACAGCGGGGGGCAGGGAGAGGGGCGTTAACCCAGAACATGGGTTACTCTTTGAAAAATAACCCAGAAACCTAAACAACCCAGGAATTGGGTCAAAATATTAGCCCTATAACCCAGAAAATGGTTACTCTCTGAAAAAATAATCCATAATTTTAACCCAACACAAATAACCCAGAAAATGGGTTAAAGAAATAACCCAGGAGTTTTTAGAGTGTAGTTATGAAACTTAATATAACCTTTAAGCCAAATCTATTAGCTCTGGAACAAGTAATAAATTAATAAGACCAAAGATTGCCAATTTGATATGCCCAAAGCGATTTATACCTCATGTTTAAACACTATTTACATAAGAGCCAGCAGCAAATTCCCAAAGCACTGGGCGAGATGAAGCTGTTCTCTGCGGGTACATGAGCACTGAACGGTCACTGATGGTCTGCAGCTCACATCTACAAAAGCATCGAAACAATTTTTCAAATAGGTGCTATGTTTATATATAAATCGCATATCTGAGCTCTAAACAACTAAATTCTTGTCTAAAAAACAACATTCCATTACAAAATAACAGTAGTATCTAATATGTTGGGTTTGCTCATCCACCATGACACTCGCGTAAGAATGCTGACAGTGGAGTGAGTGATTTGAATGGTGAAACGGTTCCTAGAATATCGCATGGCTGGAAAGACCTCTCAGCCAATCAGATTCGAGAACCAGAATGAACTGTTGTATAAATAATTATAATATATTTTATAATTTACTATCCTTATTAAGACATTTGGTCTCCACAATGTACACAAAACCTGACTGAAATGCACACATTTATATAGCCTACAATGGGGACATACCATAACCTTCTATTGTTTTTTAAGTATAGGCTAGTTGTGTATAATTACTATAGAAAAAAAATATATATATATTTAAAAATATAATGATAATAATAAGGCTATTATTGTATATTATTATAATAAAGTAAAAATATATTTAGTAAAAGATATGAGATGTTTTTATATTTACCTTATAAAACATATTTTGCTAAAATATATTAAAATATTTCAAACATTATTTATTAAGGTCTCCATGAAATCAAAATCTTGGGGGAATAATGATTTATCCGTGCACAGTAACAAAGTCCCTTTTTATTCTATAGTCTTTGACAGTAACTTCCCCTCTGATGACGTGTTTACTGACGCGAGGGCGGGGCAACCCGTCAAAACCGAGTCCCGCCCTACATTTTTTCTTGTTTTTTCGTTTCACTCCGAGACGTTACAATAGGGAAGAAAAGATTCCCATTTAATGCCGACTCTAAACATTTCCCTTCAGCACAACATAGCCAAAGAGCAAAGTGGTACCACTTGGGACGCGGAACTAAAGTGTTCAGCACTTGTGACAGTGGGACGTTTTTCTGGTTACTCAAAACAGCTTCCTGGAGGTTGACGTGGATGTTGATGATGGCAGAGACTAAAGCAGATCTGTCAACTGATGCTTCAAACCTTCACATCTCTAACAGCAGCGGGAATGTGCCCTCACAGACCAACAACCCTCTGTCCAGAAAACTCAACAAGATCCTGGAGACCAGGCTGGAAAATGACAAGGTCTGTGTCGGTTTGGTCGCACTAGCTAACTTATTAGCCTCGCAGTGCACCTGTCACTACGTACTCTTTACAAGTATAATTTATAATAATAGGGGAAAAAATGCTGCATCCTTGGTTTAAACAGAGATAATAAAGCAAAGATAGCACCAAAAGTACCAAAATGTCAGTACTGTGGTGTACTCTATATAAAAACCTTTATCATGTTATAATATTACACGCTAAATCAATGGTACATGAAAGTAAAAAATACTAACGTTCATTTACTTAGATATTTACTTATCTTTCTTTTTTTTAAAAAAGAAATTAATGCGTTTATTAAGCAAGGACACATTCAATTGATCAAAAGTGACAGCAAAGATTACTACATTGTTACAAACTTTCTATTAATCAATGAATTAGCATATACTAGATTAGAAAACAAAATAGTACTGATTTTACTGAATTTTTAATTGAATAAATGCAGCCTTATATACCGAAAGTCCGTTGAATTTCCATACCATCACTGTACTGTACTGCCGCAGTACACTTGGTGAAGGTTTGCTGTAATGATTAGACATATTGCTTTGATCAGAACATATATTGTGTTTTGTAAATGGAATTATATAATTTGATGTCTCTAGCCATGATCTTCATGTCGTATGGGTTATAGGTAGGATGCAGTTGACAAAAAATCAGCAGTAAAGGTCCTGTTGTCTCATTTATTTTCTCTATTTTTAGGAGATGCTGGAAGCGTTGAAATCTCTCTCTGTGTTTTTCACTGAGAACAGCCTGAGAACCAGGAGAAACCTGCGGGGAGACATCGAGAGACGCAGCCTGTCCATCAATGAAGAGTTTGTACGGATATTTAAAGAAGTGACAGAGGTAAATTCACAGGCAGGGTAGAGTAGAGCACAAGCTGTTGGAACTTGGAAGTTCATTGTAGGTTTATAGGTGCAGAAATATATTTATTTTTTGACAACAATTTCTATGAAGCAGCTCAGACCAAAACAATCCAAAACTGTTACATTACATAAGTTGCCTGTGGGGCTTTTTATGATCTGTCATCTTATGTTGTACATTAATTAAATGTGATTAAACATGACATGTTTTTTTTATATGTTCCTTGAGGTTAACTCATAATATTAATACAAAATTTTGCACACACAAAGAAATGTATATATACACACACCGATCAGGCATAACATTATGACCACTTTCCTAATATTGTTGGTCCCCCTTTTGCTGCAAAAACAGCCCTGACCCATCGAGGCATGGACTTCATTAGTGTGCTGTGGTATCTGGCACCAAGATGTTAGCAGAAGATCCTTTAAGTCCTGTAAGTTGTGAGGTGGAGCCTCCATGGATCGGACTTGTTTGTTCAGCACATCCCACAGACGCTCGATTGGATTGAGATCTGGGGAATTTGGAGGCCAAGTCAACACCTCAAACTCATTGTTGTGCTCCTCAAACCATTCCTGAGCAATTTTTGCTTTGTGGCAGGGCGCATTTTCTTGAGGCCACAGCCACCAGGGAATACCGTCTCCATGAAAGGGTGTACATGGTCTGCAACAATGTTTAGGTAGATGGTATGTGTCAAAGTAATATGCACATGGATGGCAGGACCCAAGGTTTCCCAGCAGAACATTGCCCAAAGCATCACTCTGCCTCCGCAAGCTTGCCTTCTTCCCATAGTGCATCTTGGTGCCATGTGTTCCCCAGGTAAGTGACGCACACGCACCCGGCCAGGGGTCAGCATGGGCACCCTGACTGGTCTGCGGCTATGCAGCCCCATACGCAACAAGCTGCGTTGAACTGTGTATTCTGACACCTTTCTATCAGAACCAACATTAACTTCTTGAGCAATTTGAGTTATAGTAGCTCGTCTGTTGGATCGGACCACACGGACCAGCCTTCGCTCCCCACGTGCTTCAATGACCCTGTCAACGGGTCACCACTATTCCTTCCTTGGACCACTTTTGATAGATACTGATCACTGCAGACCAGGAACACCTCGCAAGAGCTGCAGTTTTGGAGATGCTCTGACCCAGTCGTCTAGCCATCACAATTGAACCCGTCAAATCCTTACACTTGCTCATTTTTCTTGCTAATAACCCATCAAATTTGAGGACAAAATGTTCACTTGCTGCCTAATATATCCCACCCACTAACAGGTGCCATGATGAAGAGATAATCAGTGTTATTCACTTCACCTGTCAGTGGTCATAATGTTATACCTGATCAGTGTATGTGATAAAACGATTATTTTCAAATTTAGTTTTTGACCTTTTTGAGGGGTGACTCCTTTTAAGGCTTATAAATGGCCACTGTTATGACTGGCTAAGGGTATTGTACATGACACAGTATCAACACCCGCTTGCTATTGTACATGAGTAAGTGTTTTGAAAACATTACCCATATAAAATTGTAATTTACAGACAAAGCATTATTAAATAATTTTCTTACAGTTTGTGATGCAGCTGCTGTCAGATCCAATACAGAGCTGACTGCTTCATCTTTCAGAAAGTTTCTTTGCAAACTCTCCATTACACTGTGCCTCGTTTACAAAATCAAATGCTCTGAACAAGCATATAGTCCTCTGACATGATCCAGGATGCCATTAAAAATAAACCTTTTTCACTCTTTCATTTGTCCTGTTGTCAACAGATTCAAGTGTGTGGAGTATGTCAGAAACTGAACGTGCATCTATATACTGTATCCAGTGTAGACAGCATCAGTGATTACAATGGGTTCTATTTGCTTTTAATGCAACACTTCTGGTGTAGGCAAGCGTCAGCCATTAAGAGAGCATGTGACGTCACAAGTCCCACAATATCAAAACGAGCTGTTTTTGGAACTTGATTAAATTAATGCTTTGTTTATAATGAGGAAGATGTTTTGAGCTATGAAACTTGCAGGATGTTTTACTGGTACAAAGACCTTGATGTCAAAAGATCAATGTAAATTTGGCAAATTTGATTTCTCATGTCATGACCCCTTTAAATTACAATGTATATTCATGCATTTTACTTAAGATTAATACACGTTATTAATACATGTTAATTCAGCAAGGACACATTCAACTGATCAAAAGTGAGACTTTACTGCTCTTTTGAACACTCTATTTATAAAAGAATCCTGGAAATAAATCCATGGTTTCCACAAAAATAACAAGCAGCACAACTGTTTGATTATAATAATAACATTGATCATCATAAAAATTGATAATAATAAGAAATAGGACATTTTTCTGAGCATCAAATCATCATATTAGAATGATTTCTGAAGGATCAAGTGACACTGAAAACTGGAGTAATGATGTTGAAAATTCAGCTTTGGGATAAATTATATTTATGTATTAAAATAGAAAACAATTACTTTAAAGGTGCCCTAGAACTTTTTAAAAAAAGATGTAATATAAGTCTAAGGTGTCCCCTGAATGTGTCTGTGAAGTTTCATCTCAAAATACCACATAGTTTTGTTTTTTTATTAATTTTTTTAACTGCCTATTTTGGGGCATCATTAGAAATGAGCCGATTCAGGGTGTGTGGCCCTTTAAATCTCGTGCTCCACGCCCCAAGAGCTCGCGCTTGCCTTAAACAACATAAAAAAAGTTCAAACAGCTAATATGAGGCTGTTCTCCGTGGCTAATGGCTAATGCTACACTGTTGGAGAGATTTATAAAGAATTAAGTTGTTTATGCATTATACAGACTGCAAGTGTTTAATAATGAAAATAACGACGTCTCTTGTCTCCGTGAATACAGTACGAAACGATGGTAACTTTAACCACATTTAACAGTACATTAGCAACATGCTAACGAAACATTTAGAAAGACAATTTACAAATATCACTAAAAATATGTTATCATGAATCATATCAGTTATTATTGCTCCATCTGCCATTTTTTGCTATTGTCCTTGCTTGCTTACCTAGTCTGTTGATTCAGCTGTGCACAGATCCAGAAGTTCTGCCCTTGTCTAATGCCTTTCATAATGTTGGGAACATGGGCTGGCATATGCAAATATTGGGGGTGTACACCCCGATTGTTACGTAACAGTCAGTGTTATGTTGAGATTCGCCTGTTCTTCGGAGGTCTTTTAAACAAATGAGATTTATATAAGAAGGAGGAAACAATGGAATTTGAGACTCACTGTATGTCTTTTCCATGTACTGAACTCTTGTTATTTAACAATGCCGAGGTAAATTCAATTTTTGAATCTAGGGCACATTTAAATTGTAATAATATTTCACAATATCACAGATCAAATAAATGCAGCTTTGGTGAGCATAAGAGACTTCTTTCAAAATCCTTACAAAAATCTGCTCACATTTATGAAATGTACTGTGCTTCAAATAATATTCTTATTATAAATTCTTATGAATAAAAGCTTCTGACTAAATGTAAATTAAATATACATAATAAACTTTGCTCCATTTGCACATAACCTCTGTACCTTCTGCTGCTTTTTGGACTCATCTTCAGAGATCTTAAGTGTGTCTTTCTGCTTCAGGAACTAGAGAGTGTTCATGAAGATGTTCAGGCTATGAGCTCCTGCTGTGAAGAAATGACCAACAGGTTAAAGGTAATCACGCATGTTCGCTTTTCACCATGTGAAATCAAAATGGGACTTTTGGTGCTTTATATCCATGTCTGAGGTAATCTATATGCTAATGTACTCCAGAATGTTGACAAAATAAAAATTTAAAAGCCATTTCAAGATTTTGAAGAAGATATTTGAATGAACATTTTTGAAGGACCAACATGCCAACATGCTATTTTATGTTCCTTGTGTCAACAGGCAGCTAAAGAACAAACCCAGGACTTGATTGTGAAGACCAACAAACTTCAAGGAGAGAAGTGAGTCTGATGTAATGCTCTGCAGTGTTTGACTGATATGAGGTTTTCAATAGCTGGAGAGCAGGCTTGCCGATGGCATATACTGAAGCAATATCAAAAGTACAAGAGTTGCAATACAATAAAAAGTCCCTGTGGTACTAAATATCATATGGAGCCTGCAGTGTAACAACACATTCCGCCACAATATGTTGCAGTACAAAAATGCAACAATATGTGTCATGGATCGTGACGATATGTATTGTGTATAGTTCACACAAAATTAAACTTTAGTTTACACAGATTTTATTTAGCATCAAATAGAGTAAAGGTCAGACATTTAAGCTTTCATGTTTATTAATCGTTATTAATAAAGTAAAAATAAAAGGCATTATATAATATAATAGAATATTTAAAACATTAAGGCCCGGTTTCACAGACAGGGCTTAGCCTAAACCAGGATTAGGCCTTAGTTCAATTAGGGTATTTAAGTAGTTTTTATAAATGTATCCTAGAAAAAAACATTTCTGGTGTGCATCTTGAGACAAAACAATGGCACTGACATAATATTTTAAGATATGTCAGTCCAAGCAACTTTGAGTTAAGACAGCTCAAACATGCATTTTAGTCTAGGACTAGCTTAAGCCTTGTCTGTGAATCCGGGGGAATATGTATGCATTTAGTACGGTCCAAGCTTATTCAAGTTCAAAAACGTTAACTCTATTTTGGCATTGTTTTTGGCTTTTCTTTTTCCTGAATGTGGAAGTCTTGCCCGACTCATAGCAGAATTATCCTTTACGTTTTCTGGTATCTGATGTTTCTGGTCAAATTAGGGTATTTTTCTGAGCTGATAATGTAATGTTAAACCTATGAAAATGGTTTAAAAAAAGCACATGGCATCTTAGTGCCACTACTTAACAGTGTCGCATGACCGTCTTTATCAGTGCCTCACCCGTCAAAGTTTAATTATGCATAGATGACATGAAGTTAGCTGCATTGAAAACAGATGGGCACTCATATTCTACATACAGGAATCCATTTTGAGTGTTATATTAGCTGTTTGAACTTTTTTTTATGTTGTTTAAGGCAAGCGCGAGCTCTTGGGGCGTGGAGCACGGGATTTAAAGGGCCACACACCCTGAATCGGCTCATTTCTAATGATGCCCCAAAATAGGCAGTTAAAAAAATGAATTGAAAAAAATCTATGGGGTATTTTGAGCTGAAACTTCACAGACACATTCAGGGGACACCTTGACTTATATTACATATTTAAAAAAAAAAAGTTCTAGGGCACCTTTAATTTTTGGGTGAACTAACCCTTTAAGAGGTGCATCAATTTTTGATCAAGATGTTGGCAATGCAAGAGTCTAACACTCTATAAAGTCTACTCCAGCACATCGCAAAGACTTTAAATGGCTCACAATGCACTGTGTGTGTTACTAATCACATTATAAGATAATTTCTCCCGTTGCCATTTATTCTGTTTCTATGCGCTGATGTTTGCTTCTAAAATGAGAAGAAAAGTTCTGTAATTTAATTTAAAACTCTTGTCTTTGTAATTAATGAATATCAAGCACTCCTACCAGAATACCACAGTGTTCTATTTCTGGTAAACATCACAATGTTGGACTATTCTTAGCAGTAGAGCAGTGCCAGCAGGGCAGCCTTTCAGAGCAGATGACAACAAGACTGCGGTGTTACAAGAATCTCATTTCCATTTATACATCAGAGAAATCTGAAAGAGTGTGCACATGTTCACTGCTGTGCACTGTGATGTCCAACTTTTGATGAGGTCAATGAAGCATTCATTGTCTTCTTTTGGAAAATGTTTATCTCCATTATACTATACAATATACTATGATGGTGTAGTTTTGCATTTCCAATTAATATTTCCTTATCTGTTTTGCTGCTAGCTTTGAATGCAACTGATTACAAGCTAGCTGCTGATAACGAGACAATGCGATACACAAAAGGAATGACACAGAGAGAAGAGGATTCTGGTATATGAGACTGTTACTTGTTGACTTGATTGGTCAAACCATATCATATCAGGGAATTTGGCTCTAGGTCTGAGACTCAAGATGAAGGCACAGAATGATAAATCAAGGCTCTAACTTCAGCACATCTTGTACTTCCAGCAACCCAGAGATCATGTTTATGTCCCTCACTGGTGAAATATACTTGTTTATGGCCATTGGGAGACTGCCCATGAAAGTCATTTGAGTGGAACTGATTGAAGAGAGGGCTGACAGGGCATTGATTCTGCCGGGCTGTGGTGTGCCATTTGGTGGACCAATGAGATGTGGAGAGAGACAAATAGCAGTGAAGTACTTTGCTGTCCGCTTTCTATGGACAGCTACCTTCTAAGCAGCATGTATGTGTCCACTGGTGTGGAGCTGAGTGTGTGTTTTCTGTTAAGTCTACGAGAGCTGACCGGAAGGCTTATGCAGGGGATTGTGGGATTGACAGTGAGTGGAGTATTTAAAGGGTTTAGAAATGTAGAAAACTATATTCAGTTTTGATGATTGCTATGAGGCAGTGATTTGTAATCTGTTTGTTTGCTAATACTGCTGCAGATTCTGGTGGATTTAGTCCGAAGTAAGGCTGCCCTTAAGATTGCCTATGCACGTCTCATATGTATTACATGAGAATATTTGTTTTCCAGTTTAATTGGTTAATTTAAAAGTAGACATTTAGCTTTCTATATGTCTGTGAGGCAAGTTTACATTGAGTTTTGGTTCTTTTTTATTGGCGCACTCAAGTTCACAGAGAGAAGCGGTAGAAAGCGCACCCTGTTTGCTTTCATTATTTTACAAAAGCACAATGTTTTGATGTTACTGTGAGTGCGCACAAATAAATGTAGACTCTTCACAGATTCAAAAGATGTATTACTCTTATCTGTGTGACCAAAAATGTCGGAGTATTTCAGTGCAAGTGATCGCGCCGGCGCCTCAATGTTGGCTGTTATGGAGTAAGCACGTTACTATTCAGCTTTCACACTCCGCACAAACACTTGAATAGCCCACATTTTTCTAGGTTAACGTTAAAGTTAGCGGCCAAGTCAAGTTGCTACTACTTACGTTTCAGATGATAAGCCATATTTGAGGTTGATGAATGATGATAGGCAAGCTTTTGGATGTCCTGCCCGATGTACTGTATTTACCACATAGACCAGCTGTTAATCATCTGTCCGTCACAGACTTCGCAACTTCCTGTGGAATTTTTTTCCCCCTGCGACTAATAAAATTTTGGTTGACTAAGCCTCTTCTCGTTGACTAATGTTTGATCGACTATTAGGGGGTAGCCCTAGTCCTAAGCAAATTTTTACATACTACTACATTAAATTTAATTTCAAATATAGTCTACAAGAAACTCATAGTGCAATTGCATTCTAAGTGAGGGATAAATGTGATGCTGCCTTACAGAAGGTATTTGAAGGCAACATAACTTTTGGAACAGACTTCACACCAGGGATGCGCCTATGATGTCTCGGTAGGTTGGAAACTCATTAGGCTTTGGAAAAGAGATGAAGACTTCAATGAGGAAGGCGAACATTGTGAAGACAGAACAAGATCTTTTGATAAAGAGATGAGCTAAGTTCAGAGGTTTGTGCGATTAAACGAGTCTGAGATTGGCTGAGGAAATAATCCTGTTGTTTTAGAAGCAAGAGTCCATCGTATCTCTGACCTTGCGGAACGGCCCTTGATTTTGGCACCAAAGGAAATGCTGACAGCTGTGATGGACAGCTGGTGTCTCCACGCTCTACTACCATCAACCCTGTACTCGTCCAGCAGGAGAGTTTGTCTAAATCCACAGAGTGGCACACAAAGACAGACAGGTGAGAGAGAAGAGATGGATCAGAGAGAGAGAGAGAGAGAGAGACATTGATGAAACTATAATGAGGTCATTTTTCTGGAATGTATTGTAAGGCGCTGTCAGGAAATATTTGTCCAGGCCAATAAAAATGCTTATGTTCATTTCATGCCAGGTTTAAAATTCATTCATTTTAAAGGGGACATGTCACGGTAAACAAGATTTCCCTTCCTCTTTTTGTTGAAAAAAGAGCTTGGTCTACTGAATGCAAAAGCTTTCTCCTCAAACATGGCTTGTTTATGATGCCATAACCCTGAGCTTATTAATGATCACTGAAATTTGCATAGCAAAACCTGTTTAATATTCAGCAACTTTGTCCACCCAGATCAGGGGTATCCAGTCCTGCTCCTAGGGCCAACATCATGAAAAGTTAGATCCAACTTACCCCAACACACTTGCCTGGAAGTGCCCCAATATCACTTTCTGTTTATCCTGAAAACATAGTTTGGGTATGTTTAACTTGGAGCTAAACTCTGCAGGAAGGTGGGCTTCTAGAATCATGGTTGGACACCCCTGTTCCAGATGAAGAACAGACAATGTGAAAGTGTGGTGGTACACAGAGGTTAGCCGATCATAACTTTTAATGGTACATCCACACAGAATTAATTTTTGAAATCTACTGGGCCGCGTTTCCATTTATTTTTCTATTTGAACATTGTGCTCACGTCTTTTGCCGTGTCTTGCACATGACACAACGTGGTCTCTAGACCAGCATTGTCAAGTCTGAGGTTTTCCCACAGAATTGGGCTACTTCTACACTGTTGCCGCGGGTTGTTTTTCATGTCCGTAGGTTTAAGCAAAGCCAAATAACATCATTTTTAGCTCCTGGAATGCAAATTTTTACCATTTGCATTTTTACCATGGGACCCCCATGAAACACGATTGGGCTAGTTTTGAGTAGCAATTGGGTGGGTTTTGTTGTGAAAATCTGGCAACCCTGCTCTAGACTTTGTTGTTTTTTTTTTATTTATTTCACTGCCCTGCCTCTTGTTTTTTAAATGCAAAAATGTCTTCTGTGTCAAGGGCCCCTTAGAGTGTCAAAATCCTTTGTAATGTTCAGGGATGGGGCAATGCAAACAAAATCCCCAGAATTTTCATGGTAAAAAAAAAAAAAAAAAATATCCTGTGATTTAGAAGGATGAGGAAACTTCGCATGAGGACAAAAGATTTTCTCACGCTGATTTCACAAAGCAGTTAAGATTCATCGCGTTGACCAACAGAAAGCTGCTTGGTTTGAAAGTGACTCCGGTGTGAGTGCTGCACTATATAGACAATATACAGTGGACCTTTTTGCTCAGAAAATTGAAAATTCGTTAATGTACTACATCTTAGGGGTCAGTGAGAAAATGGTCAGGAAAACTAAATTAGGACTGCCATTCAGTTGACTTTAGGGGACAAAAATAAAATACTGAAGAGTATGTCTACTTTACATCTAATAATATACATTTAGCTGCATTGTCCCATATGGAGTCACATTTGGTATTCTATTAATATGTATATAGTGTCCTTCCACATTATGTTGTCCTGCTGTTCTGTAGGGACATTGCCTGTCTCAGTGACATTTTCATCAGCCAGATGGGATTGTGCCTGCTTGTCCAGCTGCTTTTTAACCTTGCCTGACCGTGTCTGTCCCCAGAGGGACAGCTCTGCAAGGGACAGGTCAGGACATGGCTTGTCATTCTTTCTCGGAGGACAGAAAGCAGGATCTCAAATATTAATACACACCTGCTGGTGTTCTATTTTCTCAATCTGTAGTTTGTCTTGCCAGATGACCTTTCTTTCACCTATATTGACTAAGAAAATTGTGTGGCAGAAATACCTGCAAAAGTTGAGTTGATTTATATTACATGTATTTATTTATTAGTTTTCATAGCTTCATTTAACTGAAACGATTGATGTAGAGGCTCAAGTTTGTGAGAGACTTGATCAATTAAGTTTTTATTCTTTACTCTGCAATGCTTTCTGCATATAAAGTATAGTGTGATTCCAGACGAGCCCCCAATTTTTCACTTCTTAAACCTCTAGACTCACTTCTGGTGTAACAGGATGTTTTTTCTCCTTCTGTATCAAAGATTTTGAAAGCACTTTGATGTCAGTAGAAAAGTCTGAGCACTGTTTCATTTTGAAACTGAGAATAAATGCAAATATCATTCCTGACAGCAAAACACCAGTTCATGACAGCACTGAAAGCTCCAACATAAAAGACCAAGGACAGTCAAACAGACCAGGACCTGGCTGCATTGTTTTTCCACAACCTTCATCACTACCTATCATTATATATTCATTCATATCATTGAAGCTTTAATAGGTGTTGAGAGACCTTTTCATTAAGAGGCAGGAAGTGAGTGTCATGCTGAAGGCTTTATCCTGTCACCTGTCTGAAGTCTGGTGATGCTTCTTGCATCAAACACTCGTTACTGAAGATCAGCAGCAGATAGTTTAGTATGTTGTAATTTTCTGTGAAATGATGCAGCAAACCAGTGTTTCTCAGCTGGTTTTGCTTCAGGACCCTAATTTTGGCAACCCAACACAATTTTTTTTTTTTTTAAAGTAAAAATATTTGCAAAAATAAAACCAAATGTCCTTAAAGTCAAACAGAAATTTAATAATAATAATTATTATATTTTATGAATGAACTTTTTGATGTTTTTGTTACATTTAATGATAATTCGGTGGTTTCTCTTGGGGGCTACTGTAATAATTCATAGCACAAAAAAACATGGTGATCAACATTTTCTCCCTTTTAAAAGTTAAAGGGTTAGTTCACCCAAAAATGAAAATAACGTCACTTATTACTCACCCTCATGCCGTTCCACACCTGTAAGACCTTCATTAATCTTCAGAACGCAAATTAAGATATTTTTGTTGAAATCTGATGGCTCCGTGAGGCCTTCATAGCCAGCGATGACATTTCCTCTCTCAAGATCCCTTAATGTACTAAAAACATATCAGTTCATGTGAGTACAGTGGTTCAATATTAATATTATAAAGCGAAGAGAATATTTTTGGTGCACCATAAAAAAAACAAAATAACGGCTTATATAGTGATGGCCGATTTCAAAACACTACTTCAGGAAGATTCGGAGCATAGTGAATCAGCTAGGGCTGTCAAACGATCAATTGCATACAAAATAAAAGTTTGAGTTTGCATAATATATGTGTGAGTAATGTGTGTAAATAATATGTATATACAAATACACACAAATTAATATATATATTTAAGAGAAATATGTCATTTATGTACAAAAATGTATTTATATATAATATAAAATAAATTATATAAAAATATAAATAAATACATATACTTGTAAATATTTCTCAAATATATACATGGATGTGTGTGTATTTATATATACATAATAATTACACACAGTACACCCACATATATTAGGCAAACTCAAACTTTTATTTTGTATGCGATTAATCATGATTAATCGTTTGACAGCCCTAAAATCAGCGTGTCAAATCAGCGGTTCGGAGTGCCAGAGTCACGTGATTTCAGCAGTTTGGCGGTTTGAAACGCGATCCAAATCATGATTCATAACGCTGATTCATAACGCTCCGAAGCTTCCTGAAGCAGTGTTTTAAAAATCAGCCATCACTATATAAGTCGTTATTTAGATTTTTTTTTTTTTGGCAAAAATATTCTCGTCACTTTATAATATTAGTATTGAACCACTGTACTCACATGAACTGATTTGAATATGTTTTTAGTACATTAATGGATCTTGAGAGAGGAAATGTCATTGCTGGCTATGCAGGCCTCACTGAGCCATCGGATTTCAACAAAAATATCTTCATTTCCATTCCGAAGATGAACGAAGGTCTAACGGGTGTGGAACGACATGAGGGTGAGTAATTAATGACATTATTTTCATAACCCTTTAATATCTAAAAATGTTGATCACAGTTTGTTTTGTGCTATTAATTATTCACTTTTCCACTGACATCAAACATGTAAGTAAAAAAAACATCCTGTCATGCTACGGTGAACAGCGTTGCCTAGGGTTGTCAAAATAACGGGTTAATTTCGATGAACTAATCTGAGAAAAAATAATGCGTTAAAAAAAATAACGCAGATTAATCCATTCCGTATTGACCTTTGAACCTGGAGCCGTTCTAGCCACCATTCGACTGTAAAATGAAGGAGGGAGACGACTGCTGTGCTGACGGACAGAACAAGCAGAGCTCCTCCCTCGTGCGCGCGAGCTCTCTGTCTTCAAAGTAAGCACCGTCTTTGCACTCTCTCTACCTCACGCATAATAATCTAAATCAACCGACACAATGCTAAAAGTTCATAAGACCGAATCCATGTTTCACGAGGCGCATTTGGAGAATGTTTTTCCTGAATAACCGTTGGGTGTGAATAGTGCTCAAAAGAACGTCACCTCATCTTCTCTGTCAGGCGCCCTGCACGTGCAGCTGACATAAACCACATTTTCAGTAAACAAAAAGAAAATCCTATCCAGTGTTTTCTGTGTTGACAAATCTTTTGCGATGTCCTAATAACAGTCGCGATTCGCACGCAATGCGTCAATGTCCGCAGATTCATTTTAATGAATCATGACAACAACTGATCTGTCCACATGGTCTATAATGTATCATTTACTCAAACAACTCTGAAATGAGAACATAAGTGTGCTTACCCCGTTTAGCAAGCGTGGTTAGTAAAATTAGCCATAATAATCTACTATATTTTCAGGTTATTTAAATAACAATGTGTAGTAAATTAGGCCTACCTATAAAATCAGTTAGTTTAGACTGGAGTGAGGTGAAACCAGAACAAAGCAAGTTGTTATTAGCTAGGTGCATTCAATTGTATATGGTAGACAATTATACTATTAGTTAATATAACTTCTAAATGCTACTTTTTAATACTTTTCAGGTTTTGCAAAAAAGTATCTTCTCTTACAAAGCTATTTTTTGCAAAGAGGGCAAGAAAGTTACAGGTACAGAGTGACGGGTACTTTGTTGTCAGTATCGGGCTCGCAGATCACGTGGGTAGGGCACTTTTTACCGTTTGTGTGGATGACCATGTCTGTCACCACCAAAGACCATTTTCGACCCAGGAAAAACCCTGCATTGATTCATTTGAATTGAAATATTTAATACTTTCACAGCAAAAATCATGTATGCGATTAATTTAGATTAATTAATCACAGAGTATGTAATTAATTAGATTAAAAATTTTAATCAATTGACAGTCCTAGTGTTGCCAAGTCTGCAGAATTGGGATTTTGCACTGTTGCCGTGGGATTTTTTATTTTATTTGTTTTAGTTCGCGGGTTGAATTGGAATCACCCAAGGAACTCTGTTCCCCACCCCCAACCCGGCCTGGAATTTTGTACTCTACTACACTTTAGAGTTTTTTTTTTTCTGATTATATGGTTAGGTTATAAACAATTATAAATAATTGTATTATTATTAATAATAATAATAATAATTTAATGATATTAAAAAAAATTGGGATTGTCCAGGATCATTGGGGGAAATTATACCCCTGAGATCCTGTTACACGGATCTCTCAAGAATTTCTATTTTAGTACATCTAAGTTACTAAGATGCGGGAAGTGGTGAAGAAACATCATCAGTCGGCCCTCGTCTTTGAATCTAATGAATATCCTTTTAATCTCTCATGAACTCTTATATGAGTTCAACTTCTATGTTTCCTTTCTGATCTGTTTTCCAAAATTGTGTGTAGAATTATGTGAATCCTTTTGTTTGGAAGCTAAATAACTGAAAACTGTCCAACCAGTGACATTTTGAGATGTGCTCAGCAACATTCTGATGGATTGCCAATAGATAGTAAAGGATAACTGACATAACATACAGGGAAGACCTTTTTTGATTTGTCAAAACCTTGTTATTGTTGTTCTTGTTTCTAAAGGGTCCTTTGATAAACTAGTTTCAAGTTTGATGGCTCTTTCTCTGGTAGTGATAGTGCTGTAAGTGGAGACTTGCGGTGAAAATCCTGATATCCAGAAGGGTCTGTTATCTTATAGTGCTAATTAAGCTGGGACCTTATTACCCACCCACACAAATGTCCTCCGTCTTTCATACACCCCCATCCACATAGCAAGTAAAAGAAAGTCAATAAGTAGGCAAGCCTGCCACTTTGTGTTCTGGGCTTTTGCAGATATGTTTTTCTGGGCTGAGGCATTGATTAAGGTCTTTACCATTCATTTCTGTAATATGTTGCATTTGATAATCAGTAGATTTGATTGGAGGAGGTGTTAGGCTGAGGAACGAGTCATGCGTTGGATGGTTCCTTCAGTGTTAACAGATGCACTGTTATTGTGATGCATCATAAAGCTTGCAAATTATTAAATGATAATGATGAAATTCTACCTATATTTTCTCTCTCTCTCTCTCTCTCTCTCTCTCTCTCTCTATATATCTATATATATATATATATATATATATATATATATATATTATTAGGGCTGCCCCCTAATAGTCAACTTAATGTTAGTTGACCAAGATTTTATTAGTCAGCAGTCAAGTGTTGACGTGTTAATTTTTTAGTTAATGTAGTTGTAAATTATTATTTCTTTTGCCATGGTGCTGTAGAGAATAGTTGTGCAGAAAATGTTCATGGCTCATCATGACTGCTAGTCTTGAAACAGCAGTGTGGTTGCATGCCATGAACTTTACAGACTGCGCTTAGGTATTCATTCTTATGTGCTTTTTTAATTTATATTTCGTTAATTTTCTTGACTCAAAGTGAAAAAGTTTCACACTTTATTTTTTCTTCTTTGACATCCTGTAGTTCTAGAGTGATCTTGTGGAAACAGTAGTTCTCATTAATAGCCTATGAGGAGATTCAGAGGATGACTTGATGAAACACACTCCTTCATCACAGTTTGGTGTCTGATGTGATGTGAAGTCACCCATGCTCATCTGAGCATAAATGCACAAAACTTACCGTCTGCAGATCTGTTTTTTGCAGATCAAATTTCTTCACAGTTACACTCCATTGAAAGTAGTGTGGTTTTGTAGTCTTAAAGGATTAGTTTCCCCAGAAATGAAAATTGTCATAGTGCATAGTGCATTGTACAAATAGTGCATTGTACTATGCACTATCCTCCTTTTTATACCATAGCTGAAAATGGCCAGTTATGAGCTCCACATATCTTGCAAAAGTCATTTTATTACCCTCCATCTCACTTCCCAGTATTCCAGCCCAAATCATCACCCAGCAGCTCCTTGCTGATGTCGCAGTCTTGTTGGAACGTGGTGGCCATTCACCAACCATCCAGAAATCCATCCATTTAGACCATCCATTGTAGTACGGCATTAGTCAGTGAATAAAACTATTTAAAATGAGTCTTCATGTATTTCTAAACCCACTGTAAATGTTTCTCTTTGTGAGGTTTGGTTTGGAGCAGCTGAAATGCATCTTTACACACAACTGCCAGCCTGCATGGAGAGCTTCTTGAGACTCCAGAGACACCAGGAGCTTCCAATACCTGTTTGCTGCTCAACACTGGCTTTTTTTATAGCTGCCCTTTTAATACAATTAATTTTTTTGATAGGAACTTTCCTCAATAAACCTTTATCTGACCGAGTTCTGCTGTGCTCTAAATCACTCACAAATCTTATGATAATTTGATAATCTCCATTCAGTTTCACACAATATTAGTTGTTTTCATGCCTTTTGCACAACATTGCACCATTTCATGCTTTTCATCTTCAGAAAGATCTTTCTTCCTCCCCATATTGCATGAGAACTGTGACTTGCTTAATAATGTGGAACAACCTCTAAGTAGGGTTTCCATAGATCTGGCAAATTTTTTTGAGATTTTATTCTGAGATTGATACCAGTTATCTAAAAAGACATGGATAAATAAACGAACAAACATTTTCTTAGAAAAACTAAAATCTGAATGTTTATTGTACAGAAATCTTACTGATTTGTCTCTTGCATAATAATTTGGAATGCAGTGTATTTGTCAATGACACTGTTGCACACCAAATTCTCTGCCACTGGTCAGTCATCTCTCCTCACTATCTTCACATGATAAGTAAAATCTGATGTACTGTAATGTAACCGACTACCGCAGCAAGCCTAACCATGTCCCTTTTGGGGCTCCGAAGAATGCGTTATTCATTTTCTGTGCCTTTCTGAATTCGGAAGTCGGCTTTGGGTACCTCTAGTTAGCAATAACGTACATCTGAGTGAACAAGATGGATCAAAGTTAGCGAGGGATGACATAAAAAAGTGGACTTAAATGCAGCTTAAGTTGAACTTCGGACCATTTGCAAACATATCTTTTAGATCGAGTTTCTGAATTGGATCAAGATCTGAAAAGATCTGACACAAAAGAATTTATTCACAAAACAGTGTTATTATTATTAACTAAAACTATGAAAATGTATTACTGTTAATTGAAATGAAGCTGAAATCATATAAAATATAAATAGTAGACAAAAACAGAAGCGTGAACTTTTCCTTTAAATCCCAGTTTTCTTTCCAGTCGGCTTGTCTCTGTCTTTGAGTTGTAATTTACATCTTCTCTGACATTTACAATGTCCTTCACAGACACACACACCCTGCAGAGGTAAACCTTGGGTGGCAGGGAATTACAGCCATTTAATACATCTTTGACATGTTCTCATTGTTCAGATTTTCCAGGTTGGATATCTTTCCCCTGGCCTAAAGCAAATGTCAAATACTGCTTTGAAACCGGAAACATGGAATATGATCCCAAAGCAAGTCCACACGACTAGACACGTCCCCTGAATGCTTAGATGTTTCCTTTGGCATTTTAAATACTGTTACAAGCACGTAGTCATGGGGAGAGTTAAGGTAACATTATGTATTAAACGTACAGAGAGAATGATTTAGGGGTGTGCGATATTTTAGATTGTGAATGATTAAAATATCTCCAAGATCTGCTTTTGAAGAGTATCATAGTATTGTGCTACAACGCAACTTATGTTCAAATCACGTTTAGCAATGCAGCGGTAGGGTTAAGTTCATGTGACATTACAGTTCTTCGCCATAACGAAAGTTTATTATTTGCATGTGTTTTAAAG
This sequence comes from Chanodichthys erythropterus, assembly GCF_024489055.1. NCBI lineage: Eukaryota > Metazoa > Chordata > Actinopteri > Cypriniformes > Xenocyprididae > Chanodichthys > Chanodichthys erythropterus. Next base: position 32,134,617 of record NC_090237.1, read on the forward strand.
CCTTACCAAGTAAACTGTTTTATTTACACACTGTTCTGACACAAGCTTTTCTGTCACACAGTGTGTGAGTATTGAAATAAGTTCTCTTTTGAGTCTTATTGCTTTTAAACTGTCCAATACACACAAGGTTTACATAAACAGTCATTTTTATCTAGAGTGAATGTTAACCATTCGGATGCGTGCCAGTATATTATGATACACGTTTCAATATATTAGATCCTTGCATTAGAACTTAAAGTGACAGTAGCCTAATAAATCTAATGCCATCTGTGTCATTAATGTTAATCAAACAACAAAATACAAAGCGAAAATCACTCACTGACCTTAATAGCTTAAAGGTACAATTTGTGATATTTTTTTCCGCTAGAGGTCGCTAGAAGCCTATTCAAAACAAAGGCGTATTTTGATGACGCCAAGTTTTAGAGCAGAAACTTGGGACATGTGGTCTCCATCTCAACGGACGGTGCAAAAGAATAGGGATTGGAGTCTGGAAGAACTCATGTTCGTGGATGTGATTATTAACGTTACTGTAGTATGAAGCAGAGCAGGACCGAGTGTTGCGGGAGCTGAACGAGGAGCTGGAGCGATTGATCAACACACGCCTCACGAGCAGTGGGACTTTTATTATGACACAGTCGCCGGCGCCGCTTCCGCTTTTCCGGTCATGAGTTTACGGGAGTTGTCCTTGTCGACAGAACCAGCGGCAGATGGTAAACAGTAATTATGTTCCATAAATAAGTAACACAATCCACCATAAAACGTAGTAAATAAGGAACTGCTTGAAGCAAGCTTGTGGTTTGCTGGACGCTAGACACTACTTCCGCATTTGTCCACGGCACTGTTGTCATATGGTTTCTACGTCAGTAAAGGCGGTAACAAAGGTAACTGACGTCATTGACAGGCGACTGCACTGCCCCGTGTCACTGTTTAGAATGGGAATTTTCTCATGATTTACAAGTAGTTGAAAACATTAGAGATTGTTTGTAATCAGCTGGACAAAATATATAACACTAGCCTAGTGGTTTTTGGATATTTTACTGCAAAAATTTTACATATTGTACCTTTAAGTAGCTTTAATAAGAGTCAGTGTATTTTTAATTTATACAATGAAGTCTATGTAGGGTTTTATTTTTACATTTGTTAATTCAATGTCTGTCTTGAATGCTATCATTAAATCAAAACAAAGATAAAATAATGAAATAAAATAAAGTGAAAAGATTTTGGTCGAATCGCCCACCTCTAATTTGGCCTAGAGGGTCTGTCATTCTTTTTTTCTTTTGTTACCTTGTAAGGCTATTTTTTTATTTTTTTATTAGGGAAATTAGTTTGGCTGTACTGCTTAGTGGCTTGCAAAATAATCTTAAAAATCAACATGAAAAGTGAATTGTGATAGTTTGCCATATCACCCACCCCTAGTATGATTGGAACTTGCCCTCAGGCTTAACAGTTTTTGCTAACTGCTTATGAAATGAGGGTTCCTTTACCACAATGTTAATGTAAAATACATTACACTAAAACATCTTAGCTGCTATATGACACTTGATGTCTATTGGCTAGGTTCGTCAAATTTATTGTCATCAGATTCTCTTATTATTTTCTGACTGTGTCTGTTGAAGAGAAGAGTGTGTGAAACATTGTGAAGCTGTCATTTTTGTCAGTTTAAAGCATATATAACACATATTGTGTTTGTTTGAGAGATGTCTAGTGTTGTATTGAGCGTTACCCAAAACTGGTGCATTCTTGGTGGAAAAGCTACTTTGAAGCGATAACTATACGATAACGAATGATAACTATAAAGATAACGCTAAAGATATATCTCAATAAATATTTCTAAATAGAAAAGAATAGCACTGTCTACACAACAGCTGTAAAGATAAAGAGAAACAATGTCATTGGGATCACTTTCAGAACATTTTTTTCCCCAGCTGTTGAACGATAAAACACTGACAGCCAATCAAAATTTGTTCTATTTTTAAGGTCTTGCGCATTTAAAATTGCAGACGCTATTGCAGAGACGTTAATCGCCAAGGTCCAGAAAAAGAACCATTGTTTGACAAGTCACACCCCCTTTTCCAGGATACTTTAAAGAAAATTGATATATGGAAAACAATTGGTCATACCCTTGGAATAAATGGTGAGAAGTATTAACGATGAGATCAGTATGCCAGGCTATAGCAAACAGTTTAACATAAAATTACCTCAGGTATCCAGCGCTAGTTTCAACAACATGTTGTCTAGCTTCATTTGAAGTTGCAGTAAAAAAAACTTTATTCTACTGTTGACTTCGTCAACTAAATTCACTGTGAGATTCTATCAATTACACTAGCTATTCACTCGAAACAGCATGCTGAGGACATCTGCTGGTTAAAGCCATGTAAATGCAACAAGCACAGCAAAAACATGTACACACTTTGAAACCGCAGTGCATGAGATTAGAATAAACCGTTATCGTTTGTGGGTGTGGACGCAAATATAGTTATAGTTATCGTTCTTGGTGTGAATGGGCCTTCAGAGTGACAACATTACTCATAATCTAATAATTTACACTAAATTCTAAAACTTAGAATAAAAAAAATGGAAAGAATTAGAGAGAAGTGTGCTTTCTACGATATGGTTATGGATAGGACCGTTAGCCTCATGGGCAAACTCTCTGACATATAGCGCAACTGACTTGATGTTCTTTGCCGATACCGTTCCCATCTCTCCACCCGGTGCTTTCCTATCTGATCTGTCCTATCCTGTCCTATCCAAGAAAACAGGAGTCTGCAACCTATGTAGCCTCCATTCATGCGTACCTGGTCACTTAACTATCCAATCCTGAAAAGACCAGATGTAAATGCCCACCAAAAGATAAGGCATAATCGCATTCTAGACTAAACTGGACAAGTATGAATGCATGTGTTTGTTGAAGCCACATATGTAAATGTTACTCCTCTCAATATGATAAAAAATAAATCAATAAATAAGTAAAATGTATGAAATTGTGTTATAACAGCTCCCGGTAGCCAGATATGACAGCGCTGCTGCAACAGGCATCACTAAAGATATGGCCTGCAGCAGATGAGCAGCTGAGCATCTCTTTAGCAAGCCGACGTGCAAACTGCCCAAACGAATTATCTTACTTGTGCTGATACCTCTTTTTTCCCTATTGCAGTCTTTGATCTTGAAATTAGCTGATGATAAATAGGCCTAAATTGAAGCTTATATGTGTTGCTGTCATTAGCATGAACTCCGCTGAATTTGCATACAGCTTGTGAATTGAAGATTAGATTTATATTTGTTTAAAGTGTAAATTGAAGAGTTTTAGATCAGTAAACAAACATGAATGACCAGGTGTAAACAGGCCCACCGGAAATCTGTTCTTCAAAGTTTAATTTAAACCTGAAAACAAACTAAAGGATTTTGACAAATGTAAAACAATTTTTATTAAAAAAATGCTTTATAAAATTGCAAGATTCTACACTATTTCTGTTAGTCATTATAAATATTTAAAATAGCATGTGTTTTTATACATGGCACAGTGATTTATTCAGAAAATTAAAAAAGTTACCCCTGCAATAAAGGCATAAAAATGCTTGAAACATAACTTAAAAAAAAAAAGTTACATTACATTTGCTCGCAACAGCTACATTCCCCAGAGAAGTTCTGAGTTCACTCACAAAAACATTGAAATATAGATTTTTCCTCTGACCTCATATTATTTCAATCACAAAATTTTGTGCTCTCTTGCAAAAGTTTTGCGAGCTAATGCTCAGTTTCTCAGGGTTTTTTTTTCTCCCATATCTAATTTTTTCCCCATCACCATGTTATCATGTTGGGAGACAAAGGCTGAGTTCACAATGTCAGTCCAAATCCGATTATTTGTTTATCAGATTGGTATCTGATTGTCCACACTATTTATCGCAGCTGTTCAGATCTGATTGTGTGTTCTGTGGAGCTCTTGGATTTTCCGAAATATCTGGATTGGATTCTATGGCATGATGTTGCTTTGATAATGCCTACACCAAAAAACAACAACAGTAACATGGTGGGGCATTTCAGTACTGATGTCATCTTACAACATGATGTTTAGTCATGGTGCTGTATTACTGCGTCTAATGAAGCAGTGCCTGTTCACACTTGCTAAATATGATCCGATTCCAATCAGATATGCCCAACCAAAAATGGATTCTTCCAACAAATTGCCACATGGTGCTTTAACGTTCTGAAAATATCCACCTGAGGAGGTCAAAAGAAATGTGGAAGACTTAATTGCATTTTTTTTTTTTTTTTAATTATACTTTTGTTTGTCATTACACATTATGTTACTATAGTATTGCTTTAACAATAGCTACTTACAAGCAGCTCCTCAAAATAAATGCATAGTCTGAGAGCTGGTAGGCTTTATTGGTGAGAGGAAGGTGAAGAAATGAAAGAGGGCTGAATCAGCAGTGAGTTGCTCTCCGAGGACAGCGGTTGTCATGACTGCTATTGTTCTGATGTCATACTTTATATACGTTCTTGTTCAAATAATATCGCCTCGAGCCCTTTTTTCCCTGTGCTAGTTTTCTACACTCGCTCTTACAGTGCTCTCTTCTTAAAAATAAATAGATGAAAGACTATGTTTGTTTCAAAAGTTTTAAGTATGTGGGTTGTGTTTTTGGCAAGAGTGTGACTGCCATCTAGTGTTGGCTCAGGGAAGTTGTTTTGGATAGAATTTTCTGTGAGTACATAAATGAAATAAATGTAAATACGTCTTACCCAAATGGAAACCTCTCTTTCTCTCTAGATATATTTATATGACTCTGCTGAAATTATTGAATTGTTATGTAAAGATGTATTCCTTCTCTCTTTAGTCATCGGTTGGAGGTTCGAGCTCAGGTGGCTCAGGCATTCCTGTCAAAGTTCCAGCTGTCCGCCGCCGAGATGGCAACGTTACGCTCCGCGCGAGATGGACCCATTACTGAGGTGACCTCACGTTATTATAACAAGAAACTGCTTGCTATTCCCTATGAAATTTCATTTGAAAATCAAAGCATGTGAATGCTGTCGAACTACGAGATGGCAGATTGGCAACATTATTTTTTATCTTGAATGTTAATTATAAACAGTGTTGGGGGTAACGCATTGCAAGTAATGCGAGTTACATAATTGAATTACTTTTAAGTAACTAATAAATTAACACATGCAAAATATCTGAGGACCTTTTTTCAAACATGTAATGCAAGTGACTGATTTTCTCATTTATTGACTGGCTCCTGTCCCAATGTTGAGAGAAATCGTGAGTAAGTGCAGAGGTGTTGTGTGCGCTGTGCAAACATGATGGTTATTGTAATTCTGGACTAATGTGAACATGCATTTACTCATCTCACTTGAAAAAAAAAAAAAAAAAGATTCACAGGGTTGTATGGAAAAGTATTAAAAAATATGGAATTTGATTCGAGTAATTTGCAGGTCTGGATATGTTGTGAAATTTTTTAAAAAATAAGTGTTTTCGTGGTAAAAGTTTAGATATCATATAGTGATTGTCGAAGATTTTCATTATGAAATGTTATCAAACTTAACATACTATAAGCAAGTCTCTTTTGAATGTAATTTCCACTCAAACCAGCAACAGATAAAGGAACAGACGGTCATTTAATTCAGACTGTACTTTTTTTTTTTTTTTTTTTTTTTTTTTGTGATCGTGCAACATCAAACTACATTTATAGTACCAAACCAATGTGTCAGAGGTGAATACATGCAGGTTATGAAGCATTTTAGATGTTTTTGCATGTAATCAAGTGCATGTTATCACTTGGAGAAAACAGTTGGAAAAACAGAAAAATAATTACAGATGACTGTACTATATACCAATATAATGCTGAATATAATGCTGTACGATCCATTTATGTTAAATATGGTCTGAAAAATCTACAGAGAGGTTTAGAAAAATGACAAATGGCAAATGTGTAGGAACCCTGGGTTCAGTATTCTTCAAAATGTCAAGTCAAGTCACCTTTATTTATATAGCGCTTTTTACAATGCAGATTATGTCAAAGCAGCTTTACAGTAATAACTGGTGAATAATTTTGGCCAGCTTAAGTAAATCCAGTATTGATTCATTCGGTTGTAAAAATCAATAATTACTTCATGTATCTATCAGCACTGGAGAAAACAGTGATGTCAACATCCAGCTCAGTTCTGTTCGCATACAATGGTGTCAGTGCAGGCAGATCAAAAACATTGTTGAATTAAAAAATGCTCAAACTCAGAATATCACTCAAACCTGCAATATATTAAATAACACAGATATACTTTATTTAATCTCACTTTATGAATCAATGTCTTTGCTGCTGACCTTTGACGATCCAATTCAACCATACGAATGAGCAAAACACGTTTGCTTTTCAATTATTGTTTTTATTGTTGATGTAAGAGTGTTGAACTTTCTTCTCCTGTTCTTCTATAATTCAGAAAAGCATAGCAGCACAGCTGAAATGTTTGTTTGAGCTGCACCCTCTACTGTACAGGCATGAATTTGCATTTCCTTCAGCCTAAGGCTTATTAATTTCACTTTGGATGTGAAAGGGCCCTTGATTTGTTTTTATTTTGTTTTATCTATTTTTTTTTAATTAGTCTTTAGTTTTGTCATATTTATAAAAGATAGATATGCTAAACCGAGTCTTTCCGAAAAAAGCCGAGATCCTGGAGGCGTGTCTGCCGTCAGTGCTGTGGGCGGAGCTAAAGAGACACAAGCGTGTGCAGCTTCTGTGTAGAAATCACATGCTAGCTGCGACATCATTATGAGTAAAAAGGGAACAAAATCATTCGTGTTGTTTACCTTATATGCACTTGTGCGCCGATTGCCAACAAAACACAGACATCTGATGCAGTTTTACTCACCACCCACGATCTGCAAATCTGGGACTTGTTTACAAAGTATTCAACATCGAATTCCCGGGAACAAACAAACATACACACAAAACTCCGTTGCTGCCCCGGAAAAACAAACTTCATCCTCTGTTCCCTTAACGCTGGGTTCTTTAGGAAGCTGAAAAAGGTGATCTTTCCCTCACAACCAAAAATACACTCCTTTGGTGACAGGAGCTGCGTCTCATTTCAGAGGCTGCATCCTCAGGAGGTCGCATGTGAAGGCTGCATACGTCATCAAGGATGTCATATTTGAAAAGTAACCGTAATAAAATTGACTGATATTCATTTTGAGGTGTAAAATACTGTCATTTCTTTCATACGTTGCAATATAACGGTTATTTTTTCTTAAATGAGACTGCCTCGATTATGTATGCAGCCTTCAAAGTGTGCAGCCCCTGAATTGGGACACACCCATTGTTGAAAAATCTCTCTGCTTCCATATCCCTAACGAAACGCGTTGATAGGTGTGCTCTTGCTCTGGGTGATGTGTGTGCACATGCTTATCAGGGAGAAGTGCCTATATAAGGAATTCCGCTCTCTTTTGACGTCATACAGGACACACTCTTGTTTTGAAACTCTTTAACAGTGTAAATAAGTCAGAATGCATGAAATAGCATTAGACCCCCCCCCCCCCCTTTAAGGTAATGCAAAAGTACTGTAACACATTACTTTCCATAAAAAGTAACACAATTAGTTACTTTTTTAGGACATTAAAAACACATTACTTTCCCCAACACTGATTATAAATGTAATAATTATAATAATACATTTAATGCGTTTTTAACATCCCATTAAAAACAACAACAACAACAACAACAACAAAAAAACATGCAGAACAGACAGACATTATTTCATAAAAGTGAACTGGCAGGAGAAGTTTACAAACATTTCATCTCAATCTTCCAATTTTTATCAACTAGAATGTTTCATGATATTCTCAGTTAAAACTCTTAGATGAAACCATGTCTTGCAGACTACTTGAAAAATAAATGTCGACACATTTAGCTGTAATAGTTGATTGAGTGAGCTCTGTTTATTGCCTAGGACTTCTTCAGAGCGCTGAACCGTGTGAAGAACATCCACGAAGACGTGAAGGTCCTACTGAGGACCAACCAGCAAACAGCTGGGTGAGAGAAAATAGAATAGAATAAAATAGACTTAGAAAATGTCAATTTTTCAAAAAAAAAAAAAAAAAAAAACTTGACAACTTGATTCTCACAGGCTTTTTTACATGATATAGATGTTCAGTGATGTCTGTGCTTTAACTGCAGGCTGGAGATCATGGAGCAGATGGCTGTGTTACAGGAGACGGCATATGAACAGCTCTATCGCTGGGCTCAGAGTGAGTGCATGCTCTGGAGACACACACACACACAGCAGAGGCGAGAGAGAAGTTTCTGAAATATAAGCACAGCTGCTACTGCCTGAGAATTTGGAATGATTTATAACACTCCTCTGTTTTTTCCGTCATTTGTGATGATTTTAGTATTTCAGTACTATGTTTTAGTTACGTAAAATAATTAAAACAAGTAATTTATGTGGCTTAGTGCTATATAGATGTTTCTATGTCTGTCTTTGATGTCTGTAGATGAGTGCAGAGGGTTGACTCAGGAAACATGTGATATTCCTCCTGTGTTGAGTCAGGCTATGGAGTCTCTCCAGGATCGGCCTGTTCTTTATAAGTGAGTTCTTCTGTCGTTCACACATGCACAACAACGCACATTCATTCCATTCATTTTCTCTGTAGGCTTTTTAAAACATTGTTTAATATAGAGTTCAAAGCCATGAATCAAGCCAGTCAGCTCCGAGACGAATCTTGACTTTACAAATATTGATTTGAAGCATTGGATAAAAGATGAAGGTACAAGTCTACAAGTCTGTTGTCTACTTAAACCGTTTGAGATTTATCAAATATATAAGTAGAAGTGAAGAGAGACCAACTCAATGATATAACTTTTTAAAATCTTTATTTAAGAGTTCAGTCATAATTTTAATTTATGGTGAATACTGTTCAGAAGTTTGAACAAAAGTTTTTTTTTGTCTCTTTTGCTCACCATTCATTTGGTTGCATTTATTTGATATACAGTAATATTGTGAAATATCATTACAATTTAAAAGATCTGGTTGCTATTTGAATCCATGTTAAAATGTATTTATTCCTGTGATCAAAGTTGAATTTTTTTTTTTTACTCCAGTCTTTAGCGTCACATGATCCTTCAGAAATCATTCTAATATGCTGATTTGCTGCTCAAGAAACATTATTATTATCAATATTGAAAACAGTTGTGCTGCTTAATATTTTTGTTGAAAGCCTGATATATATTTCTTTCTGTTTGATGAACAGAAAGTTCAAAAGAACAACATTTAGTTGAATTGAATTGAATTTATTCAACATTTATTGGTACTGTAAACATAACAGTGGTTACCACACCTGTGAACAATTCCATCATGTACCACAAGGTGTCAGTCTAAAACATCCTTTTGGAAGCAGTTTCCTGTGTTTACTGTACCTTCCTCCAACTGTCAGAACGTTATGAATGTTCAGACTTCCGTAAAAGAAAACAGCAGTCAAGATTGATTAGTGTGTTTGAGTTAATGAGCCATATCAATACAATACAACAACAGCTTGGTTTGCATGAATGAACACAGCCATAAAAGTGACATATTTCTACAGTTTAAATAAACTCACTTCAGTATGTTTTGAATTTTGTTTAAATTACATAACATATTTTTGGTGAAGCCCACACAGGTTGTAGATATTATTCATACTGTTATTATTACTCATACTTAGGGCTAGCCATCTGAGAAAACCCCTTACCGAAAGTGCTAAACATCAGCACGTCCCACACTTTTGTGCTATGAAAATGAATGATACCTGATATTGCGTATATAAGAGGTAATTAGACACATAATCTACCCACGCCATATCTAGAGACCTGAAAATCACAGATAACAACTTATGGGTATTTTTTGACTTTGCAACCACCCAGAACACCCTAGCAACAACTCATAACACCATGTCAACTAGCAAAAACACTCTATCGTCATTTTGAGCTCAAATATTCTTAGGTTTCAAAACTTTTCAGCCAAACCTCGCAGACTTAAATATTTACTTGAAGTACCCCTGAGATTTAACAACATATTCACATGTTCACGGTTCTCAGTTAATGGTCAAATGACAGGATATATCTAACCTTTATTTAGTAAGTTTTAAAACAATCAAAGACTGTCATATGTTGTGATATGGCATTTCATATGAAAATGTCTCATATTGCTATACTGAGACATCCAGACGAAAAACAGAGACTCTACTGCTACTTTCTAATGGAAATCGTAACTTTTAAGGGTGTTCACACTTGGGTTCACTCTTTCCACCTGTTTTACACATACTCTGTTTGCAGTGCGTATGTGGTGCATATTTTTTCTGTGCCTATATATTCATAGATTAGAGAATTCACACGTCACACGGATGCAGTGTGGCAAATGTGTTGCAGGATCGGTGCGGTGTAGAAGTGAATCCGCACAGAGTCTATTTTTGGAATAAGTTCTTTGCACTCATTCACTGTGAACCGAGACACAGAGCTGATCGCGTGAGTGATGCGCACACTTCTCTGCATGGTGCAAACAGACAGTCTTTTGCGGTTTAATAAGGACAAAGCCTTATCGTGCTTTCGATTTTAGTTTTTTGACAGCAATGGCGAAAAACACGGCATTAACAACCATTTATGTTGTAACGAGAAGTTTAAATATAATTTATTAAATATAATAAATCTATGCATGGGAAATACTGCATGTAGTTACCTTGTATTACTCAGTACTTTCTTAGGTAAGTGCACACTGTAAAATAAAGTGCAACCCAATTTTTGCTGTGCTGCACATGCTGAGTTAGGCTGATAGTGCATGGTTTGTTGTTGAAATGAACTTGGATGAGTTTGAGATTATTTGACAAAAAAGACGTAAATACTAAATGTGTTACAACTCATTTGTCAAGGATAACACAATAAAATTAAAGGGTTAGTGCACCCAAAAATTTAAATTCTGTGATCAGCTACTCACCCTCCAGTCATTCCAAACCCGTAAGACTTTAATATTTTAATGAAATCTGAAAGATGTAGTCCACGCAACTACCACTTTGATGCTTTAAAAAGTTCATAATGAGATTGTAAAACTCACTCAATTCATATGGATTAGTTGTACAATCTCTTTATGATGCAACAAAGACAAGTGGTAGTTGTGTGGACTGTCAATGGAGGGCCAAAAGTCTTTTTTAGATTTAATTTAAATGTCTTCATTTGTGTTTTGAAGATGAACACAAGTCTTATGGTTTTAGAATGACATGAGGGTGAGTAAATGATGACATTTTTTTCATTTTGGGGTGAACTAACCCTTTAAAAAAAAACTTGTGTCTTCTGATTCTTGATATTTCAAAAAGGACACTATTGGCAATGGATATATTGGCATGCTGTCGCAATATGTCACAAATACAACTTTACAACCAGCTTTTCACTTTAAAGCTAAACCAACACTATTTGTTAAACCCTTAATATCCATAGGTAACTTATTCCACTCCTGTTCTCCTGTGTATTCAAAAAACCTCTACCCATACGTGGTCTTACAACAACACATATTAAGATCCATAAGATTTTGTCTTGTATTGTAAATTGTAAATTAAACCGGGGCTCTATTGGTAAGAATCTTCTGTACTTTTTTTTAGTTTCAGGTGAGCTACTCTTCTTTCAATTAGTAACCAGCCAAGCTGTTGAAAATGGTTATCATCCACGTTAGTAAAACAATGTACAGCTAATCTAATCAATTTATCTTGTAACTTTCCCACCCACATACTAGATAAATCAGACATCCAAGAGTTACAGGCATTCCAAAATGGAATTTCACTAAGCCTGAATTAAGCTATTTTAAATATTCATTATCCAGAAAATCTGGCTAGAAATTTAATCTTGGCATTTACTCTGCCTACAACTTTCAAGGCCATGCTTGCACCAGTTAAAGATAGTGTAGGCAATTTGTTTTATAAACACTTTTTGTTACACTGGTTAAAACTCTCTTCACACCCTGATGGCAATCAATAATAGAAGTGGTCTAAATATTAATAGATGTACATAAATCCCATGTGGCGGGGGACCATAAAATGTTCGTCCAATCATTGCATTCGGTCTGATAACATATGTATTTTCATACCTCCACACACCCTGCTCGTGCAGACATCACACGTCATCAGTGCGTTCCATAAGGCTATGCAGAGTTGTAGACAGACAGTCACCGAGTGCCACAAACAACCAGCAGCTGCCTTTTACAGTTCCTCCTGAATTAAAACAATGAGCTTATGTTGCATTCACGCTATGTTGTAACCGTAATTACAAGATAGCAACCCGTGACATTCTACCCAGAGCTGTTCACGTCCTCACACTCTGATTTATGCATTTCTATGTCAACACTATCAATGCCGAAATGAATCTGCAGCAATCAGGTGGTACAAGTTGGATCTCTGTAAGTTGTTTACTTTCATTATTATGGTAATGTGATGTGCTTTGAGACACGAAGTAATTTAACGCTGTCTATCATCTCGTGACGCTTTGTAGACTCTGCTCTGGTTGTGCGGGTTCATGTTTTTTGGAGGAAGCGTGGCTTTGAAGAGCGCTCTTAAGAGAGGGTGGGATTTCATGCTTACAAAGCTAACTTGCTAATGCTAGCCTTTCCGAAGTTGCCTACCCTACCTTTAAATTATTGTCAAAAACAGATTCAAAAGATGTATTACTCTTATCTGTATGACCATAAATGGTATGGTACCATAAATAGTATTTGAAGTGCAAGTGATCGCACCGGCGCCTCCATGTTGGCTGTCATGCAGCGCTCTATTATTCAGCCTTAACACTCTGCATATTTATCTAGGTAAATGTTAAAGGTACAATATGTAATAATTTTGTCCGCTAGAGGTCGCTAGAAGCCTATTCAAAACAAAGGCGTAGCTTGATGACGCCAGGTTTTAGAGCGAAATCTTGGGACATTTTGCATCCATCTCAACGGATGGTGCAAAAGAATAGGGATTGGAGTCGGGAAGAAATCATGTTCATGGATGAGATTATTAACGTTACTGTAGTATGAAGCAGAGCAAGACCGAGTGTTGTGGGAGCTGAACGAGGCCGCTGGAGAGATTGCGCAACACGCCTCATGAGCAGCGGAACTTTATTATGGAACTTTTCCAGTCATGAGTATGAGGTAACGCAGCTCTGTTTATTATTAGATACATTTGAGTGTGTTGAAAATTATGTTAGAGCGTTACTCTGTGTGTTTGCTCGGTGGCCAATGTGAGACACTGTTGCACACTGCAGTAAACTGATCGATTTTAGAATATCATATTAAATACTGGATGTCCTGTGTTGATAAATGGCATGCAATTAATTTTAAAACGTATTGTATGATGGATAAAATTATATATTACTGTTAATAAAAATAAAGCTGCATCTGATTATGCTATGTTAGCTACTTGATAAAATAGTGTTTTTCTCTGAGGCATGGTAAAGCATGGTGCTCGAAAAAAATCAAGAAAATTGATTTAAAAAATAAGACTAAACGTGTTGAGCTATATAACAACAGTTTGTTTTCTGTCTATAAATATATCAAAACAGTTGTTCCCTTGTCTGTTAAAACATGTAATATTTTAAAGCGTCTTTGGTGTTTCCATGGTTTCTACAAAATAAAACCGGAAACTGAGGGTAACGCGGGTATGACGCAATTGACAGGAGGCGACTCACATGTCCCGGAGCCTTGGTTAAAATTGCAGTTTTCTCACGATTTACAAATAGTTGGAAACATTTGGGATATTGTAAGTATTCAGGTGAACAAAATATATTACACTGGCCTAGTGGTTTTCGGATATTTTACTGCAAAAATATTATCATATTGCACCTTTTAAAGCGAGCGGCCATGTAAAGTTGCTACTACTTGCGCGTTTCAAATGGTAAGCCATATTTGATAGGGCTGGGGCGATACTATCGATGCATCGCAATTCGTGGATCATTTCTGATATCGCAAATTGATTCTGAGCTTAGTTTTTAACAGCAGATGCCGCTCTAGGTTATTTTTTAACCTCATGCTCAAATGCTCACGAAGAAGACCGCTCGTGCGTTCGGCTGAGACTGACAATGTATCATGATGCGAGATTAATGTAAACAGCCCACCGCAAACACCCTTGGAATTCACTTCAACCTTTTCGAACTTTATGAATGATTATTAAAACAGGGCCAAGTACACAACCCTGAGGGACTCTATTTACAAGTTTCCCCTCCGAAAATATCCCTCCAACTTCTACTCTCTGAACTCTTCCTGTTAGATAAGAAGCCAACCATGCAATCACTGTACTCAAGAAAGACTTAACACTTAATTTATCTAACAGTATTGAGTGGTTCTCTGTATTAAAAGCTTTTTGTAGGTCCAAAAGAACAATGCCACGCAAATTACTTTCATCCATCTGTTTCCTTATGAAGTATGTTGAATAAATTAAACAAGTATCTGTTGAATAAGACCTCCTATGAAAATCATAAATTAATCTATTCATACATCTGTTTATGCACAACCTTTTCTATTATTTTTAAAGAATGGAATGTAGAATGGAGACCAGACAACCAGATAAGTCCCCAGATCATGTCTTTTTCCTTTCAATAGCTAATTTCTTCAACGCTACTTTTGGTGCAGCAATCTGTAAAAACATCCCCAGCATCTCTCAATAGTTGTCAAAATGTACAGATATTCTCACATTGTTTCCGTTTCTATCTTTCCTAAAACTTCAGTTTATCTTTTTTATAGACCACACAGTTTCCCAAGGTGCCACAGTAGCGTCATGCGTTGGATAGGCTTGCGCGTTTTCCTGTCATTCCATGTTTTTTTTTTTTTTTTTTTCACAGATTTTTATGTTTTCTTGTTCTCTGTCTTTCTGTCTGTGTCCCCTTCTCTTTTATCCCACACCCTCACCCCCAACCCACCTCCGCCCCCTCGACCCGCAGTGATTTTATCTACAGGAGTCCAAGGCCGAAGGAGAAAGAGTGAGAGGATGGGGCCCCCAGAGTTCCTGGAATCTGTGCCAAACTTCTCCATCCCTCCTCTCCTCCCTTTTTCTCTGGCCGCTGCGGTCGCTACTGTTTAGTCTGCACAGGGCCGTTCTCAGCCCGTAGATCAAAACATGGCCACATTTCCTAACTGCGAATGGGGCCCTCCATTGTTTTTGTCTGTGTGTGTGACCCTGGATCTTTCAAAACTAAAGTATTTTTTTCTTGCTGATTTCGGTGACTCTTCTGAAGGTCTCACACTGTCTGTTTTGTTTTATGGCCGGGCATCTAATCTTGTTTATAATAGAAATGTACAAACTACATATTTTCAGTATGTACCTCAATATGACTTAACAAGACAAAAAAAAAAAAAAAAAAAAACATTAAAATAGGCTTGAACCAGGAAAACCTGGATAAATGAATTTAAAATTTAAAAGTGTGATTTCTAGACATGGAATAGTCATGTAAACAACTACAATCTTAAAACTCCATGGGCATTTTTATAATGGATAGTTGGAGTCAAAATGGCTGACAACCACTTTGCTAGGGGGTCTTCTGAAAATTTTAGAGAAAAAAAGATTAAAAAACATTTTAAGAAAGGCGAATTTTACATTACATTACATTACTACCTATTAATTTTACTTTGTATGGACTGAAATTAGTAGATTATTCATGATTTCATACAATTGGCATCCCTGGTTTTCAACAGTATGAAGTCAAAACAACTGTGTATATAGAATTATATAGAATTGTAAAATATTTTATTTATTACTGATGTTCATTTTTCTTTTCTCCTTTGTAACAATATTTTTTTTTTTATTAAAAACACAATTCAATTTGAATCTTTTGTGAAATTTAATCTCTCTACATTTTACTACATATAACTTATATAGTTAACTAACTAAATATTTTCCAGATAACATTTTAATAATTATTTTGGTTTTAGTACAATGACAATATAAAAGACAATTTTTTTTTTATTTTTTAAACATCATGTCTTTATAATTTCAAGCGTACTCTTCCCAGTTATATGCATAAACATCCTTTATTTTGTGAATGGGGTTCCTCGTTAGAGGGTGAGCATATATGGAAGTTCTCAGCAACAAAACATGACGATGTGTCTAATCACTAAGGAGCTATGGGGAAAAAGTCATAATGACAAAGTTGTTTGATGGGAACTCAAGAATGAGCACATTACCAGACCCTTCACACACAACTCTCTTGAGCGGTGATGTTGTGCTT
Source organism: Chanodichthys erythropterus (assembly GCF_024489055.1). Taxonomy (NCBI): domain Eukaryota; kingdom Metazoa; phylum Chordata; class Actinopteri; order Cypriniformes; family Xenocyprididae; genus Chanodichthys; species Chanodichthys erythropterus. Next base: position 32,150,813 of record NC_090237.1, read on the forward strand.
TTAACAGGCCAATAAAAAGAATTAGCCACTGCTAAGGCATTGACTCTACATTAAAAGAAAATTTAAATATGTGCAATATATATTGTTGTTTTGAAAAAATAAATGCCAGAAAAAAACAAATTTGGAACAGCCTTCAATTGAGAAGGATCCTTTTTGCCTGCAGAGAATGTAGTTCCAACATAAGCTAACTGGGCCATGCTAACTAGCCAAACCTTGACCTATTGAATTCATATCTAATTCTCACTCTTTTTTTCTACTTCTCCCAGGTACACACTGGATGAGTTCGGAACGGCGCGGCGTTCTTCCGTGGTCCGAGGTTTTATTGACGCCCTGACCCGCGGAGGCCCGGGCGGCACCCCGAGACCCATAGAGATGCACTCTCACGATCCAATGAGGTAGAGTCCGCGAAAAGTGCACTCATTGCGATCATTCCATTCAAAAGCTTGCGGAAACACAATGGATGACATTTTCTATTCTACACACTAAAAATAATCACTTCAAACCGGCTATAATTGGGGGTCATTTTAAGGGTCACGCCGTTGTTAGCCACTAAAGGCCACTAAAAGCCTCTCCATCGCTGATTAACATCCTCAAATGTAGAGCCGCCATGCTCCTTTATGTGCTGCGTATCCTGAAGCTGCAAATCCAATTCCGCGTCTAAGCACATTAAACCCAACCTGATTCTTTCAGGGAAGTGCTTCCTCTTTCATAGAATTACTTAGTGTTGGTTCAGAGAAAGGTCGGGCTGTTGAGATCTATGGATTGTCACACGTGCTCCAGGCCGGCACCCCATCAAGCTTTCGAACGCCCTCCTCCCCCCTCCCGTCAGGAACCCGAGGAGAGAACATGAGGTTCTTGGCAGAACATCGATAAAAGTGGGAAGCGGTGGTTCTCAGAACAGCACTTCCCCCCCCGCTGTCCGATGTTAAAGGATATGGAGCCGATGTAATGATAGCTGACTGTGTGATGGCCTCAAATCTCAGGAAATCTATAACTCAACTAGGTGTACTACAAATCTAGAAGAAACACTTCAAGGAATTAATCATCTAGTCATCCAGTTCCTACCTGTGCAAGCTGTTTTTGTTTGCTAAGGCCATCATCACTATTGCAATTGTTCATTGTTAGGGTTAGAGATTTGAACAAACCCCTAAAATGGGGTATGAAAGGAATAGTTAACCCCAAAATGAAAATTGTCATCATTTACTCACCTTCATTCTAAACCTGAAAAGTGGCCAGTCACATAGAAAGCTTTTTTGCATTCCACTGTGCTGCTTTTCCATTGTTTTTATGTAAACATAAATGTGCTAGATGGATGTGTTGACCTTTGCATTTTTTGAAGACAAGGCATGGCTTAAAAAAGTAAAATGTTAAATGAAGTTCAACTGATATGTGAGCTGACATTATCGAGTGTACCTCTCACTTTGCAAAAACCAAACATTCCTTGAGATTCTGTTCTTTCATGGTGTGACTCAAGATATGGAGGCAAAAAAATGTCCCTTATTGAGGTTTTGTCTTATATTTCTAAACTATGTAATTAATCATTATCACTTTAACAAGAGTACTGTTTTTCCCAAATATTAGCACGATTGCAAATATTAATTTTATTCAGCAGTTCAATAAACAAGATGTTACATTTTAGGCACAATGTTACTGCTTAACTGCTTTACTAAAGAGCAATTTTGTTTCATCCCTGAATGAATCAGCATTTTTTAATGAATTGATGATTTAATGACAAAGACCTTCACTTGCTTCGTTTCTGAATGAATCAGCATTTTTGAAGGAATCTGATTATTTTTTTTAATTACACTTTTTTTTGAATAAGAAAATAGTGTTTTGTTTTGTTTTTTGTTCAGTATCATAAATGATACATCAAGCTTTTATGACTCATATAGTATGATACACACTCAGCAAAAAAAGTACTAAAACTGTCACTAGGCCAGCACCCTTTCATAAGGTACTAATTATGTAGCATTTATGTATTTAAATGGTTAGTTTTATGATCAAAGCTCTGTAGTTTTTAGTATGGAGGCATATATAATGCAATGATATCAAATGATGATTGAGAGATGTACAAATAATACACATTTCTAAAAAATTATGTATGGATAATGATAAATGATGTTTGTATCTCTATTTGTACTTATACATTTCTGTTTGAACACACAATCATCTAAACAGGTATGTTGGGGACATGTTGGCCTGGCTTCACCAAGCCACAGCCTCAGAGAAGGAGCACCTGGAAGCTTTGCTCAAGCAGGTTACCGTGCAAGGTACAGTATCTACGCTGGAAGTGAGATTTGCTAGTTCAGAACTAGTTTGCTTCCAATATGAACAAATCTGTCTACACTGTGATGTGTCATATTTGAGTAGAGGCCTTTATTTGTTTTAATGTTCATCTAAATATAGCTATAATGTGTCAATTGTTTGTTCAAAATTTATTAATTTCACTTTTGATTCAGTGTTACTTGCCATTTCTTTATGGAGAGAAAATATAACTCCACACTCTATTAAAGGGTTAGTTCACCCAAAAATGAAAATTATGTCATTAATGACTCGCCCTCATGTCATTCCAAACCCGTAAGACCTCTGTTCATCTTCGGAGCACAGTTTAAGATATTTTCGATTTAGTCCGAGAGCTTCCCTCCATTGAAAATGTATGTACGATATACTGTCCATGTCCAGAAAGGTAATAAAAACATTATCAAAGTAGTCCATGTGACATCAGTGGGATTTGTTGAAGCATCGAAAATACATTTTGGTCCAAAAACAACAAAAACTACAACTTTATTCAGCATTTTCTTCTCTTCCGGGTCTGTTGTCAATCCGCGTTCACGACTCCGTAGTGACGCTACTTGTGACAGCGATTGCTGCTGTGTAGGAGCTTCTTCCATCGCTCTTAGTTCTTCGTCCATGTATTCGGGTTCAAATAAATATGGCTGAGCAAATCCTTAGACATGTTTGCGAAGGTTGTTTTGTTTACAGCGTGCGTCTCCCTCAGACTGTAAACGAAGCTCGAGCGCACCAGATAATACGTCAGTAGCGTCACTGCGGAGTCGTGAACGCAGATTGACAACAGACCCGGAAGAGAAGACAGTGCTGAATAAAGTCGTAGTTTTGTTATTTTTGGACCAAAATTTATTTTCGATGCTTCAACAAATTCTTACTAACCCACTGATGTCACATGGACAGTATATGGGCTACTTTACATGGACAGTATACCATACATACATTTTCAATGGAGGGGCAGAAAGCTCTCGGACTAAATCGAAAATATCTTAAACTGTGTTCCGAAGATGAACGGAGGTCTTAAGGGTTTGGAACGACATGAGCGTGACTCATTAATGACATAATTTTCATTTTTGGGTGAACTAACCCTTTAAGCACATTTGGCATTTTTTTGTAATTAATTGTGAAATTTACTAGCGATTTTGGAGTGAAAATTGTTTCTACACCTGTTCTTTTCAATTCTTTCACACAGAAGTCACTTTCAAACCATCAGATTTCTGTTCATCAACATAGTGAATTCGCATTACCAAATTCCAGTAGGAATCAGTGCTATAGGGAAATTCGCTGCACTGAGCGATATGGCTTTCACATCGGAGATGTGCATTTTCATAGTTTCTAACTATTGGCGGAAGTATCCGCTTTTTGGCGTGTTCAAACTGGAAAAGATTTTAGTTAAAGTAGCGCCTTTTGGGGGAAATAAATTGGCTCCTACTTCAGAGTAGGATCAAACCTAGCTCAATAGGAACTACCAGTGACGTACGCTGATTGGCATGCCATACGAAACACCGGCACCCTCCATTTTTAAAAAGCTGTGTAAACTCAGTTTACATATACTTACTCCACGAACATGGAAAACAGCCAGACATGAACATACTGAAATGTTAACAGAATTTACCTGTCTCCTTTGTGGTGTTGTGTTCTTTTCTCTGCCTTGATGCAAGTTGTCATAGGAGATTTTGTCTTTCTCTTTTTTGCTCTTTCAATCACTTAAATTAAATGTCTACATTCCATCTCCATTATCACAAAGCCCACGACACACAACATCCACCTCCATCCACCACGTTGTAAAAGGCGCACTTCATAAATGACGTCACTGTTGATCGGCTTCTGTCACTTCAGAGTTCCTACTGGCAGTGCGAATGCAGCCAGGAAAATGTCCCTAGGGGAAAAGTTTGTTCTCGGGGGACCGCCCTGGTGGTTAGTTCCTATAACTGACTTCCTATAACTACCCGGTGTGAAAGCCCCTAAAGCTATTTGGTTTGAAAGTGACTTCTATGTAAACTGTCCTTCTTACTATTGACAATTGACCTATTTTTGCCCATGAAATTTCACAGAATTTTCGATAATGTGACTTCACATTGCCCATGTACACACTGTAAAGTTTCAGGAGTGACATGTACACTTATTATATATGTTTTGCGACTCGTTGTTTGCAATTGGCTCAATAAACTATACAGTTTATGGAGTTAATAAAGTAGGCAGATGCAGGTCGCAATATTTAGGTTTGTTTTTAATATAAAGTATTTTGATTAATCTCCGCTTATATGGGCTTGTTCTTGATTACTGTTTTTTTTCTAGGAAGATTTGGCAACACAAATGAGTCAAGACTCTGGTTTTCATACAGAAGAGAAACGCATCCCTAATTGTTCAGTTCGGTTCTGTACTCACTGCATATCTTTTTTGTAAATGTGGTTGTCACTACCTGCAATTTTCAGGAGTAAATTACTGAACTGTGTGTGAACAGAACGGGATTAATCACTAAAAGGTGAAATGACAACTGAATTTAACTGCAGTGTGAACGTGGCCACAAAGACTGCAAACATTTTAGAACTTATAGAGTTTTACCTCGCTCTCTGAATGTAGTTGAGTTGTAGATAAATTGTTCTGCTGTGTTTGTGCAGGGGTTGAAGAAAACATGCAGGAAGTAGTTGGCCACATCACCGAAGGAGTGTGCAGACCACTCAAGGTGAGATGAAAACAATGTCATTAGAACTAATAATTAAACAATATTTAAAAAAATATCAACTCTGAGTTGTGAATTAGTGGTTAGTAGTTGAGCTGTGGTGCTCAAATGGGCAACCAAGGTTCAAGTCCTGCTTGCAACACTTCTTAATCCCATAAACACCTCATATGGTACTTTCCTTAGGACTGTGTGTATTTAAGTGATTCATATTTAAGCAAACCTGATCTGTGTTTCTTTATTTCCTCCACCAGGTGCGAATCGAGCAGGTGATCATTGCAGAGCCAGGTGCAGTTCTTCTGTATAAACTCTCCAACCTGCTCAAGTTCTACCATCACACCATCAGGTACACACACACACACACACCTTTGTGAATGGCTTTTATTGTCTTCATTTCAGGATAAATTTGATGGAAGGACAAATCCTTCTTATTATTTTACTGCAGAGCTTAGCATACATCCCAAAAAGAAATGGCATAGCCTTTAATACTGCAGTTTTTCCGAATGCATCTGTCTCTCTCATGCAGTGGCATCATAGGTACCAGTGTTTCCTCTCTATTGATGACCATCGATGAGATGCACATGCTCAGTAAGAAGATGTTCTTCAACAGTCTTAGTCTCCATGCCAGTCGCCTCATGGATAAAGTAAGTACCTCTCAGTTTTTTTCCTTGTCAACTAAAATGTAAACTTATAAGACTAGTTTACAGTTGTTGAAATAAAGCTGAAATAAAATAAAATGTAAATATTAGAGGAAAAACATAAACTTAAAAATGTAAAAGCTAATTCAAAGTATTAATAATACTGCAATGGTATATAAATGATACTAAAATAACACTTACTGTACATATACCAAGTTCATCAAATCTCTCTTCTGTTCTGGTGTTCCCATTTTCATATATCTGAAAAGATATGAAAAATCTTACATTATTTACTCACCCTCATGCTAGTAATCCAGTAAATAACACTTTAATGCCTGAAAACAGCCCAGAACACCCTTGAGTTGTGGAGCTCTAACACAACATCCTGTCCTTCTATAGTGATTGACACAAGTGAATGCAAATGTGCCTTACGGTCATTCATCAGTTGGATCGTTTTTTTAACAGGCTGAAAAACAGCATTCTCGGACCAAGGATTTTAAATTATCCCCAAAATATCCTTGAACACGAACAGGCTACTTTGGAGAAAAAAAACAACACTTCATTGATAAGTGGATCAATAGCCAGAACAAGATGGCCTCCTCTCCACACTTCTGAGAGAATTATCGCCTTAGCAGCACACTAATCAAATCACCTCAGGCTTAGGACGTTACGCATCACTCCCTGACGTCGCTCAGTGCCAGGAACACCAGGCCAAGCTAATAAGCTATATTAGAGGCAGCAGAGCCTTAGGTAGTGTTCGCGTAGCAGGGTGTTTATTAGTCAGCCTTCAGAGGTGTCAGTCTCACTGTCAGACATGACTAGTTTGATTTTCAGGGTCTTGGACATGAGTTAGAATGGTAAATATACTGCTATTAAAAGTCTGAATATGAGGAGCCAAAAGCTCTGAATGTTTTGTCAGAGGGCCAGTGACATGATGCTTATTTTTTTGTGTCTGAACCTATGAATTAATTTAAGAAGACATTAAAAATGCACTTCATACTCAGTGATTTTAATACATCTCATGATGGACATGTTTTCAATTTTTTCCATTAAAATTAATTTTGATATTTTTGAGAGACAAAATGTGGTGTAACCAAGAGAAACACTTAAACCTATTAGTAGAAAGTTTATTTAAATTGTTCATAGAAAAATCGTACATAGTTTGGCTTAAAATGAATGTTGTCAATGTCGAATAGTATAATTCCAAGAAAATACTGATATTTGAAAAATGTGATCAATACTTTTAAATTGAAAAATATATTTAAACAGTTAAAAATAAAGAATTACAACATTTATTTGTGTGCACTCAAGGTACATTCGAGGCATGAGGGAAATATTATTCATGGGTGCATCAGTCGTCTTTTTCATTAAAGGGATAGTTCACCCAAAAATGCAAAAAATCTGTCATCATTTACTCACCCTCATGTCGTTCCAAACCGCTCAATTCAAATGGATTAGTTTTACAATCTCTTTATGAACTTTTTGAATCGTCAAAGTATCGGTTGCATAGCTGCCAATGGAGGGACAGAAAGCTCTCAGATTTCATCAAAAAGATCCTAATTTTGTTCTGAAGATGAACGAAAGTCTTACAGGTGTGGAACGACATGAGTAAGTAATTAATGAGAGAATTTTCATTTTTGGGTGAACTAACCCTTTAAATTAAAACTTGTGTTGAAATGGGTATGAAACCCACAAAACCTACAATATATTACTTGTGTTTTAAACAAGATGTTTTTCTTGTTTTCTCAGGTAGAGCTTCCACCTCCTGATTTGGGTCCCACTGCCTCCCTCACTCAGACTCTGTCTCTCCTCAGAGAGGTTTTGGCCTCCCATGATTCATCAGTTCTGCCTCTTGATGCCCGTCAGGCTGACTTTGCCCAGGTGACTTTTTATTTGATGTTTTGTCGAGGAATCCAGTGGTCCACCTCTTGGTGACTGGAATGTGATAGTTTGTAAGAAATACTTAGTTTTTTTCGTTTTGTGTTTTTTGTTTTGTATTTTGATTTGTGTTTTGTATGGTCAACTTGTATTGATGTACTATACAACATTTATTAAGTAGTTTTGTAGAAGTGAAACCTTTTTGTAACACTTATGCATCTTTTTTTTATTGTTTCATTCTAGAAATGAATTGGTTGTCGTATATTTTTGTGTTTGTTTATCCATGTGCATTTCAGTAATATTATATACTATTTTCCATATAGGCATGGAGTGCTGTACTTATTTTCAGTGTTGGGGATAACACATTACTAGTAACGCGAGTTACTTCACGTTATCAGATTAAATTTTTCACAAATGTACCTTATTTATTTAATCTCACTTTATTAACCAATGTCTTTGCTGCCGATGATCCAATTGAACCATGCTACATACATGAAAAGCGAGATTCAGTGAACTGCGAACTGCGATTCATTGAATAGAGGGTATGCATCGACGTCACTTTCCCGCTGAAAGTGCGCTCCCTCAGCTGGACTGAGTGCTGCGTGGCTGGATTTAACAGGGGAAACTGCGAAAACGCGAGTAAAACTAACGATTTACACTAAAGGTTGGAATTGAATGTAGTGGATGTGGATATTGACATGCAGCCAGGAGTCGTGTTTCCTGACATTTATATGTGCCTTTTTTCGACGGCGGGGAAATACATAAAGCAAATCTGCCTGTGAATATTTTATATAACTACAATATAGGTAGGTTTAAATCTGCGTAATCACTTATAATTAATGTTATATCGTCATATTGTCCAGCCCTAAAACATATATAGTTTTATAGTATGGTTTTTGTCAGTGTTGTTTATTGAAAAACACCCAATTATGCAGAATATTAGATGGAAAATATTTAATTGATCAGTTGTCAACACAATATGTAACAATACCATATATACGGTATGATTTTACCTCAAAATCCAACAATTTGACACAAAATGATAACTGCAAATCCACGTTTCTCTGCCTGGATTCGTTGCATTCTGCAGTTTTTAAATATATACCTCAGGTTTTGTATCAAAGCTATTTGTACAGTCAATCACAAAGCTCTTTCTCGTTTTGGATGTGTTTTGTGTTTTTCACAACTTTCCTGCTGAAAACCAATACTGCCGCTCAAGGGGCTCGCACACCGGACGCGAAGCTCAGTGCCACGCTGCGCCGCGACATGTCTTTCAAATTCAAACGCATTGTCTTATATTTTTTTCTTCAGTCTTTTGCCACTCATTTGGCGTGACCGCAGTCATAACGGTCGACGGTGACGTCACGTGCATACCCTCTATACTTAGTAAGGAGGCCATAATAATTTTTGACTCATGGCTGAAGTTAAGTTTCTCCAGCTCTCCCCAGGTTGGCAAAAAAAGTATCTTAAAATGCATCAAATTGATGCTTTAAAATATGGAATATTTTTTTTTTTTTTACGGGGGACCATGCCCCCGGACTACGGTGGCCGAGAGAGCTCAACGCGCTGCAAATGAAGAAAACACATGCAAATAGAAAAAACACCAGCAAATACAGAAAACATCTTCATAAGTTTGACAACACATGCGCTGCAAATTCCACAACACTTACAAAAAGACAAACGCGCTGCAAATAGGCTAGAGGGGTAATATCCTTCTCAACTTTTTCAACCTGACCCGTTTTCATGCCTGATACTAATAAACAAAAACGACTTTTGTGTTTGGTTTGTTTGAGCTGCGCCCTCTACAGGCGTGAATTTGCATTTCCTTCAGCCTGAGGCTTATTCATTTCACTTTTGTGTGGTCCTTTCATTTGCCAAAAATAGAAGTTTATATATATATATATATATATATATATATATAAGTGCTGTCAACGTTGTTAATGCATGCAATCATTTTTTTCCAGTTTAACGCATTAAACATGTTTAACGAAATTAACGCAGCATCCATTTTTTGCATCCTTTGGATAGCATTACAATATGATCACGCTCTTATTCATGCAAATGATTTTAAACCATTTAAGCACACCAAAAGAGAAAAAGAGAACGCGCTGTCTGTGAATGTCCTGTCACACACACAACGCACAGAAAGACATGCGCCAGTATCAGGCACATGGATGGCGCACCAGAATCGAGTTCTCTGTCAGGTTTGAACGGACAATAACACGCACTATAATGCCAGAAATGTCCGTTTTGTCCAGTATCCTCATTAGAGCAGCCTTGAATGAGTAAATAAAGTCTTAAACGGAAGTAAAGAGTTATGAGAAAGTGGGATGCGTGTGAGATCTGCGTCATGTGCGGCAGCTAATTGAAGATAATCAAAGAACAAAGATAACATAGAAAAATAACTTTTGTAGCTTTAATGTTTATTTTATTTAGTCTATAATTTATGCTGTGCAGACTGTTTGGTAACTTTATTCAGTTTCTGTATTTTTCCTATCCGTTAGACAGGTAGGAAGGGCACAGGTTAATATGACATTTATTATGGGTTTATGTGAGGATTGTTCTAAGTTTACTTAAATTAAAAGTTGTTGTATTTTTGAAGCCTAATGTTAAAAAATGATAGCTGTCAATTACACTGGAATGTTGAATGTCTATAATTCATGTTTAAAATTGGGGAAAAAACTCATCAGTAGCAGTATAAGTATCAGTGATACTGGCCTTTATTCATAAAAAGAGGCCATTAAACGTATTTAAAATATACTTGTTTAATATGTTTTAATTTTGGAGATTAACTGTGAAATTATTACATTGTAAAATATATAAAAAAAACTTGTGATTAATTGAGTTTTTTTTTTTTAAATCGATTGACAGCACTAAAATATATATATATATATATATATATATATATATATATATATATATATATATATATATATATATAATATTTATGTTATAAAACAAACAAGCACAACAAGCCCAGCCCGGGTGAGAACACAAAAGTAACATGACGCATTACTTATTTAATACCATAAAAAAAAGTGATGCAATTAGTTACTTTTTTTGGGGAGTAACGCAATATTGTAACACATCACTTTTAAATTACCCCAACACTGCTTAAGTTTATGTCAAACAGAGGTCATGACTTTTTTTACCCCATTATCCTGGTTCTCAGGTGTTGTCCTGCATCCTTGACCCATTGCTGCAGCTCTGCACAGTATCAGCCAGTAACCTGGGCACAGCAGATATGGCCACCTACATGGTGAACTCCCTCTACATGATGAAGACCACACTGGCGCTCTTTGAGTTCACAGACAAACGCTTAGAAATGCTGGAATTTCAGGTTTGTTACACATGGACTTATTGCAAAATTATAAATTATAAGATAATTTAGACAATTTAAAATTATAAATGAGTCAAAGTGAGTTTAAACCTTTTTGTAATTATTTTAATGGTGACTTACTGTAGATTGAGGCTCACTTGGACACGCTAATCAATGAGCAGGCGACGTTCGTGCTGACCAGAGCCGCACTGAGTCACATCTACAGCTGTGTCCAGCAGCATACGGCAGAGCAGGTGAGAACTAATGTGAAGGATTTGGGTAAGGAACAGCTCTACTTGGATCACAGCTTGAACTGTCTGCTGTGATAAACTGTATGACACATGCAAAAACCCCAAAAACTCTCCCCCTCTCCGTTCTGCTCAGTCGCCTGCATTGCAAACTGCAAGAAGATTCCCAGCATTACGGGAATTATATAAATTATACACAGCTTCACAAGACCCTGAAATAAAGCTTTTAAAGAAATTATTTCCACAGAGCACCTCATTGACAATTATTATCAGTTATATTGGTGCTGCTTTTATGCTGTTATTGAAGCCTGAACATGTTTCTTGCTTCTTATCAAGGATACAGGAGCAAATGAGTGTATAAAAAGGAAAATTTCAGTTCTAAAATCTTATAGAATATTCAAAGCCGATAAACCTGATAAACAGCATGCCAATGAATGTGCTTGCTTGGAAATATAAACAAGTTGGTTAACCCCTTAAAGGTGCCCTAGAATAAAAAATTGAATTTATATATAACAAGAATTCAGTACCTCCGGAAAACAGGCGACATACAGTCGGGATCATTAATATGTACGCCCCCAATATTTGCATATACAAGCCCATGTTCAAGGCATCAGACAAGCCAGTCAGTATTAACGTCTGTATCTGTGCACAGCTGAATCATCAGACTAGGTAAGCAAGCAAGAACAATAAAAAACATTGCAGATGAAAAATGGCAGATGGAGCAATAATAACTGACATGATCCATGATAACATGATATTTTTAGTGATATTTGTAAATTGTCTTTCTAAATGTTTCGTTAGCATGTTGCTAATGTACTGTTAAATGTGGTTAAAGTTACCATCGTTTATTACTGTATTCGCGGAGACGAGAGCCGTCGCTATTTTCATGCTTAAACACTTGCAGTCTGTATAATTCATAAACACATCTATGGGGTATTTTGAGCTGTAACTTCACAGACACATTCAGTGGACACCTTAGACTTATATTACATCTTTTGAAAATACGTTCTATGGCACCTTTAAGCCCAAAGTATCCTGGGACACCACCCCCTGTGAAAAAATTCATAATCAAATTACTAAGCAACCACTTACAGGAATAACAGAAATAGGTATCATTTTAAAGCTTTTTAATGCATCCAAACATTTTGTTCAACTCTTAATTAGTGCTAAGTTATCACTATAAAACAGAGTGTACCGCCTGTGGGCGCCACCTAGCTACAAAAAAAATCATATTTTTCAAAACTCCTGCCTTGATTATCACAAAATAGGTCTAATTTGAAAGCTTAGTGTCTGAACTTTACAATGAATGTAGCCACTTTAGTTAACTCCTAAGTAGGGGTCGACCGATTATCGGCCTGGCCAATTATCGGTGCCGATATTAAGCATTTTATGGTTATCAGTATCGGTCATTTTCAAAACCGATTTGCCGATAAGATAATTTCATTTTGAAATGCGCTATTTAGCTCTAATGCAGCCACCTCTGTCCAAACGCACCACTCTGTGGCCTAGAGCTAGCTCTGCCCACTGCCCATCTGATTTGTTGGGAATTGCGAAGGCTGAAGGCACGGAAAGTTTTGCACTCTTACACCGAAAGGTGAGCACTAGCTAACTGGAGCTGCTTCAGTGATCACACATCAGTTGTCTCAATTGTAAGGCAGCAGCAGACGTTGCTTAAGTTAAATCACAACCCACTACACTGAAGTTGCAAGACAGCTCAGTATAATCAGGAGCTGAGTTTCGGCACGGGATTGCGGATATCGCACATAATTCTACACATTCCCGCTGGTTTCACGATTATTAAACGGGAAATACCCAAAAACATTTATGCATTATAGCATGTAGATTGAATCCAAACAGATTACCAGAGTATATCAGTTATAAAAAAACTTTCTGTGAGACGTAGTTTCACAAACGGTTTCAGCGGTACCGAGTCTCCCTCTCTCTCAAAATGCCCAAATGGCTTGACATCCATAGTATCCACATTGAGTTTGCTCTGCAAGCGAGATGTACGCTGCAATACAAGACTTTATTACGCGTTTCAAACTGTTAACTTGACAGAATTTGCATTTGCACATCATTTTAACTCATACAATTAAAAAATACAGGCCATTTTAAAGCAAGTACCCGTGCACTCTCAAGAGACGGTCTTCAGTCAGCACGCTCTCAACCAATATACGTGCACACAGGAGACAGCCTCCTCTAAAACTGCTCGCAACAAGTGTAAGATTGAGTTATTTTTCGTGACTTATTACACATAAATGTTCAGTTACACACACAACTATGTTAAAATGCCTGTCCTGATGAGTATACATGTAAGCACAGTCGGTTGTCTTCAGTGAATGTGGACAGCATGTGTAACAGCACTATATTGCTATAGATCTTAAAAGAGACAGCAGCCTTTAAACCTGCTACTGTTTACTATTGCCTGTCACAATCAAACAACAAAAGAAAATCTTTAATAAGGATTAAACTATATTTAATTTATACAATTTATACAGTTCTCAGAATTAAAGATGTTTAATGCATTTAAAGATTTATAATTTTTTTTGTCAGAGCCCTTGTTATTCTTAATTTTGATGTTAATTTTAATTTTTACACCAGACATGTATTTAAAATATTGGTTATCGGTTACTTCATCTGTAATAAAAGGTATCAGCATCGACCCTGAAAAACACATATTGGATCGACCCCTACTCCTAAGTACTGCTGAAAAATAATAATAATTTTAAAAAAAATCATAATTTATGAAATGTTTTTTTACTATGTACTCCAATGTGTCAAAAGCATCATACAGCTTAGATAAACGCATGCTATATGTCATTTGAAAGGTCTCCCGGAGTAGAGTAGAGTAGAGTAGAGTAGAGTAGAGTAGAGTAGAGTAGAGTAGAGTAGAGTAGAGTAGAGTAGAGTAGAGTAGAGTAGAGTAGAGTAGAGTAGAGTAGAGTAGAGTAGAGTAGAGTAGAGTAGAGTACAACAGGCATAATTGTTTTGGGCTTTGACTAAACTTGAGCAAGTTTTTGTACGTGAAGCCCCGCAAGACCCATATGTAAATAATAAAACGATGCAGCATTTATGTCCTGTTTTGGCTCGTTGAGGAAACATGCTCCTATTGTGGAAAACTGGACATCATTATTTACAGCTGTTTCTCACGATTAAAATGAGTCCGACCTCAGCGTAATCCAATAAGCCGATCACAAGATATTGATCATGCAATTATGACACATAAAACTCCACTGGCGCACAGATGCTAACTAAAACTAAAATGTAGCTGTAATGTGAACTTCATGTTACATGCTTAGAATGTAGAAAATTGTAGAAAAAGCACATCATTACTTAAAGTGGATCCTCTCATTTGAAATGAGTCCAAGATCAACAAAATCCCATGCGTTGGTCACAAGTTATTCCACATGAAAGGACAATTTTAAAAATGCCCTTTAGGGGGTGCCAATGAATTAAACAAAAAAGCTACCTTGGTTCCAAATGCTATAACTTTGAACTTCTGTATCCGATCACCACATACATCTGTATGCGATCACACATCCTTTCTGAGTTTCTCAGCACGAGAATGTCCAAATGTAATTAATTAATAATTTTATTTAAAAACGTAAAAAGTTTTCTTTCAAACGATACCAACCTTTTGACTCTCCTTGCTAGAGATTTGGCGTTATGAGTCATTATTTTTGTGTATGTAGGCATTAAAAATGCCTACCTTTGTTCCAAATGCTGTAACTTTTGATTTCTTTATGAGATCACCACAAAATTTGATCCAGATACAGCTCACATATGGTGGAACATCACCAAAAAAAACAATGATCTCGTTACCATATTTCCTTCATTTTAAATTCCATTTTAATTTAGAAAGATATATAAATTTTCCCTTTTTTCCACTTTTTATTTATTTATTTATTTTTTTTATGCTTATTTGCAGTTTCTCAGCATGAGAATGTCCAAATGTAATTATTATTATTTTTCTATTTAAAAATTTAAAAAGTTTCCTTTCAAACAATATGAACCTTTTTACTCTCCTTGCTAGAGTTTTGGAGTTATGAGTTTTACTTTTTTGTGTGTCACTCAGACTTTATGGGTGAGGACTTGGAGTGAAAATGCCTGATAATAAATTATTTCATCAGTAAATTTATAGTATAGCACACATTATTATACTAGATATCATAGCCTGCCATTAGTTTGAAAATAATATTTCTAATAAATAAATAAATACTAATCATTTATTTCTAATAAAACATTCTAAATAAATGTAATTCATTACAGTATTATTTCAAAACACATGTGAATTTAAATTATTTATAATGTATGCAATTAGTGAAATGTAAGGCATGACCTTGCGCCATAAGACCCAGAGCTCATCAGTGCCGACAGCCCACGGCGGAGTCGAGGGAGGGAGGAGCCAAGGTGGTGTAGAGGCTAACGATGGTTGGGGGACGACTGCAGGAGTCGAAGACAATGTATCCATAGGCACTGATTGAGATCTGATGGAGACGAGCGATATCGCTGGCACTGGAGACCAAGGCAATGCCATGGTTACGAACGTCGAAGCGGAGCCAGAGGCCATGAGGGCTGAGGTGGAGCCGGTGTGATGGAGGACAGAGGCAATGCTGAGGGGAAGGTGGAACCTGCTCCAGTCATAGTGATGAAGGGACGGAGCGCAGCGGACGGCCTGCAAGTCCGTGGTGGAAGTGGTGTGACAACTGACCAAGGGGGAGTCGGCAGGATGAGGAAACCCGGTGGAGCCACAAGTCCGAGGGTCTCCGGTGGAGCCGAAGGTGGAAGGAGCCAATGCGAAGCGGACAGGTCGACAGGCTGAGATGGAGAGAACACAGGATCCTCTCGCACTGAAGCTGCTGGTGGTAACATGACCTGTAGCTCGACGTCATAGCAGGGCTTCCACGGAGACGGTGCAGGGATGTGAACATCCGGAAGCAGCCGGGCTGGTGGACTGGCTGAGCTTCGCGGTGATGGCGGCAACAGAAATCTTACAGAATAATGATAAATATAACATAGTCCATGCAGGTCTATGAAAATAAGTCATAGTACATGGTACGCTGTCTAGAAACAGCAATGATGAAGGTACTGGATGGGATATGGTGGGAGTCGTTGGCTCCTCACTGAAGTTTATCAGCCAGACCTCATTGTCTACACTCCCTACTCCCTTGTCTGCTGATGTCGCGGGCTCACTCCCCTTGTCAGACTAACGATGGAGCTTCACTTCCGGGGCGAGGGTCAGCTCTGTTCTCTCTTCCACAGGCTCTGGCTGAAATGTCGTGGCAGGCTGTAGCTCTCCGTCTGCAAGTGGCTCACACAAATACTCTGCGGTCGAAGGTGGTGTTTCAGGCTCTGGGTCTGGCCATGTTCTGAACCGGCACACGATGCTCTCCAGACACCGGATGATAGCTTCTTTGCAGCTCAGTCCAGTGGTGTCTGGGAGATCCACGAGGTGATGGTAATTTGCCCCAATCTAGAACAGTGACTTCAGGGTCTCATCATCATAAGGGCAGGTGATGGTGAGATGGAAAAACTCCTCAGAAAATGATAAAAATCAGAGCCACGCCACAAACTGTGTAATCCTTTTTGGTTTGGTATTCTGTAACGTTGATATCCACAGAAGACAAAGATGATGATAGTAATCCAAGGTTTATTAAATAAGTATTAACAAGAGAGCCAACATGCGAGACAGTGTGTCAAACACAAACAATACCGGACCATGAACAGAACGAAGGGAGGAACTTAAATACACCTTGATGATTAACTAAAAGATGAACAGCTGTGATGATGTGATGTGGCTGGAAACTAGAACAAAGGTAACACATGTCATGAACTGAACATAACTGTGAGTCAGCACATTGCCATTGAGGACTACCTATGATGACTTGACAGCTGAGCGGGCATTATTCTCACGCTGAATGCGTCAACGTCACATGTGCAAAGACTGTATTCATCATGAAATATCATTATTAACCGGTTAAAGGTAATATTAAATATGTGTTTCTATTCAGAATGCTTAAACTAGATTTGTTTTACGTTTTTGTTTATGTTCCTGTTACAGTTTCGTTATTTCGTCTGTTTTTGTTTTCATTCCTTGAACCGGTTCAGAGCCCTGATATTCTGGCAATTGTTTATTTTAACAGTCAGATGTTACTGTAAATAGGGTCTGGAAAATCTACAGATAAGACTAGATATTTGAGTCTGGAAAAGTGGAAAGGGAAATATTTAGGAACCCTGGATCTTTTTGAGCTCTCTTTTGCAAAACACTATTTGTGGCCATCCTTCCCCTTTTATATCACCTCCAACACACATGCACACACTAATAGCGCACATTACTTCCTTATTATCTTTTTCTCATTTCACAGGAACAGTCTCTATTGTCTATTCCTTCCCTTTAGACCTTATTACCATGGTTACCCTATGGTTAGAGGCTCATTAATAAAATCACAGAGCATGGATTTTCAGTCAAATTCGTCACATGGCAGGAAATGGCCTGAGATTGAAAAAGAACACAAAAATAAAGCTTACGCTGTAAACATGATTACCTGTACACATCTCTGTGTGCATTTACAGATTAGACCAAGCAAATGAATTACCTTTGTTTTGTTGTTGTTCATTAATAATGTGGCTTCACACAGCTAAAAGCACTCAGCATCTCTTCTCACATTGTGTACTATATAAGGTGAATTTCAGAGATTTAAGATCACTGAAGATCTTAAAACAACAACACTTTAGTCTGCCACTGGTTTCCATCCGATTTCACTTTTTTTCAACCATTCTTCAAAGTTTCTCTTTTTGTGCTCTAGTTATTTTTTGGAACTCATTCCAGATGTTTTCTTTTCTTTGTTGTGAAACAAAAACTTAACAGTGTAGTCCAATTCTCAAACCAATGAGTCTTATGAGTTGTTTTTTATTTGTTTTTTGTTTTTTAAATGAATCAAAAACTTACAGTGCAACCAGTGTAATCTGATTCCTGAACTATTGACTTCTATGAGCAAGTTCTTTTAAATGAATCAAAACTGTACAGCTTGACCAGTGTAGTCCAAATGATTCTCATCTCTCATATTTTTAAATAATAAAAACAATACAGTGCAAAAGATGTAGTCTGATTCTCGAATGAATCTGTACTTTTTTGCAAATCCAAAACATTCTGTACAGTGTGACCAGTGTACTCTGATTCCCAGATGAGGGACTTTTATGAACCAGTTCTTTTGAGTAAATCAGAAACATACAGTGCAACCAGTGTCTGATTCCCAAATGAATGATTCTCCTGCTAGTGAACTGGCATTAATGAGCCAGTTCTTTTTAGTGAAAGAAAATATACAGCATGTCCGGTGTAGTCTGATTTTTAAATCAATGAAATATAGCGCAACCAGTTTTGTCTGATTTTGAAACTAATTAATCGTATGCGACGGCCCTTTTTAGTGAATCTTACATGAATGCTCAAGTCCTTTTAAATGAATCATAACATACAACCTGACTGGTGTTGTCTGATTCTCAAAAAATGACTCGTTTGTTTTAGGGAATTTGAAATGCATAGAGCGACCAGTGTAGTCAGATTCCCAAATGAACGATTCTTCCACCAGTGACTTGGCACTAATGGTCCAGTTCTTTTTAATGAATCACTTGGAACAGCTACTGACTCACTAAATCGTTATTCATCATGACATGACCAAGAGTTGTTACTGTATCATGTTGTTCCTATGGCTTTGAGCCTTACTCTTGTTTATGGGTGTTTGAGTTTATAAACCAGCATGGTCTTTTTAGTTCAGCTGACTAATTGTCAGGTGAAAAAGTTTCCAGTAAACTTGGTAACTCTTTCGGACATGTAGCAGCACTTTAAGCAAGGTGTTATGTTACAGAAGACAGGCGAGAAAGCAGAAGCATTGAAAGTAAGCACGGGTGTGTGTGTGTGGGTCTTGGCAGAGCAATGCAGTCTGGGCATTTCCACGCCTGTCCTCATCACACACCCCCGTTAAAGGCTGGCGTGTGACTAAGCGTCTCTGGACACCTGCTGTCCACAGCACAGGACACAACTGTCTCGCCTACTGCTTCAATGTCTTCTCTGTCCATTCAACGCTGTTAATTACGGCCTGTCTCGGCTTTATATGGCTCCTGTTGCCCACAACAGACGTCATGAAACAGGCCTTCAAAAGCCAGTTTTGTGTCTCATGTCGATGGCATCATTTTAAAAACATTACGACCCTCCAAATTGTATATGCATGTAAAAGACCATGAGGCTAAATGAAGATCCTGTTGATGTTTGAAAATCATAATGCATCTTTGTACACTCTTCATGTTGTTAGGCTTAGTACCTAGAACTCTAGTCAGAATGATCAGTTTTATAATAAAGCACTAAGCCATGAGAGGTTGTGCATAGCAAATTCAAATGTACCTCCTTAATTTTCATAAAAAAATCACTTTATGAATGTTTCATTAAATGGTGGAAAGAGTGGCATGGTAAAATCAAAAATAAAAACAAATAATACTTATTTTTATGTTTTATTTATATACATAGCCGGTAATAATTTTATGGCGGATAGCTAATAATGGCCAATGTAAATATTCTTTACTATTTTGTCTAAATAAAGAAAGAAATCAAATTAAAAATGTCTGCAACAATATCAACAGCTAAATGAATCTTTGGCAGTCAGGTGGTACAAGTAAGAGCTCTTTAAGATGTTTACATTCATTATTTATTATTTAGAATGTTATGTGTTTTTGAAACATGAGGTCATTTAAAGGGTTAGTTCACACAAAAATGAAATTGCTGTCAAGTTCCACACCTGTAAAGACCTTTGTTCATCTTCAGAACACAAATTAAGATATTTTTGATGAAATCCAAAGGCATCTGATCCACACATGGCAGCAACATCATTGCACCATGTCCTGAAAGGTAGTTGAAAACATGGTTAAAATAGTCAACGTGACTACAGTGGTTCAACCTCAGTGTTATGAAGCGACGAGAAGACTTTTTGTGCGCAAAAACAAAACAAAAATAACAACTACATTCAACAATTTGAACCGTTGTCATATGTATTGAAGTGCAGGTTTCTTTGTTTACATCCGAACGCCAACTCAATATTGGCCGAAGCTGAACACGTGAGCAGCACGACATATGCGTGTGATGCTGACACAGGATCTGACCAATAATGAGCCGGCATTCGGAAGTAAACAAGGAAGCCTGCACTGAGTTCACTACATATGATAACGGTTCAAATTGTTGACTAAAGTCTTTTTTTTTTTTTGCGCACAAAAAGTATTCTTGTCGCTTCATAACATTAAAGTTGAACCACTAAAGTCACGTTGACTATTTTAACAATGTCTTTACTACCTGTAAACTACCTGAAGGGTGTAATGACGTTGCTGCCTATGTGTGGATCAGATGCCTTCGGATTTCATCAAAAATACCTTTATGTGTGTTCCGAATATAAACAAAGGTCTTATGGGTGTGGAACGACATGAGGGTGATTACTTACAGAAATTTCATTTTTGAGTGTACCATTTCAGAGCAGACTCTGCTCTGGCTGTCTCATGTGTTTTGGAGGAGGCGTGGCTTTGGACAGCACTCTGAAGGGTGGGTGGGATGCTTTCAAAGCTAGCTTGCTATTGGTAGCCTTTCTGAAATTGCCTACCCTACCTTTAACCAGCAGAAAGGTCCAGTGTCTCATGTCAGTAGTGTAGTTTGAAGCATAGCTCACACAGCTTTTTGTTTGCGAACGTGAGAAACCTGTTGCAAAATTTGCATAGTGAAATGTTTCACCCTTACACAAAATTCCCGATTGTGTGGATTCCTCTTGAAATAATGGGATTTCACCTGCCAATTTTTCATCAGTAAATGTAACCACATCTTAACTGTGTTGTTTGTAATGACTAATTATAATCCATATAATGTTCAGTCTATTTACGAGTTTCTGTAAATTGGCTATTTTATAACGATTTAAAACATGTTTCATCCATTCAAATTTTAGAATGTACTACTACTACTATTACAAATCTGTACAAGTGTGTGAACATAAAGGATTCTTGGTATATTAGCTTGATCTGCTGCATTCTGAAATGTGTCATTTGGGATAAGTTGTGTTATTTTCTTAGCCATATATTTGTTCATTTTCTCTCCTATTCATAAAAAAACTATTCAACAGTCAAAAAGCATCTACAAATTTTTGTTGAAATGTGAAATATCTCACTTCATGTGTTTTCAAGCTGTCCTGTTGCACCTATTCCTTCTCCTCTTTGTTTATGTGTTATATCTGTCCCACAGGCTGTGTCAGTTCACAGAGCTGAAGGGAAGAAGTTGTATATCCTTCACTCATGTTTTGCTGTGTTCTTCCTCGTAGGGTCCCTTGGCCAACCTCCCTGGCATGGACAGCACATCCTTAAAAACAGCAATGGTGAGGCCTGTTTCTCTTTCTTTATTAAAGTGCCCCTATTATGCTATTTTAAAGGTTTCTAATTTTGTTTTGGAAGTCTCCTACAATAGTTTTTCATGCATCCAAGGTCAAAAAACACTTAAAATGTAACTTTGTCAGTTTTCAACCCATTTTGTATTGTTACAATGTCAGTAGTATATAAATGTTGTCTGGCTGACCAAGCTCAATTTAAAATTGAACATTGGTCTGGGGAGTCTGTATGTATTTTCTACTGCACAAGAGGCGTGATCAACGAGCATTATTAATGCAATTGGATAGTCCTTCAACCAATCAGATCAACGATCCGGGTGACGTACTTTGCAGAGCGACACGAAAACTCCAGACAGGTTTAGTTTGTATTGGTTTGTAGCATTGATCAGCGGTTTGCAGAAGCAGCAATGGCATCGAGCGATTTTTGCAGGTTGTGCAAAAAAAACCATGAAAGTGATCAGTATTTACACCCACTCGAGCGATTTGTTTGCTGAACTAAAGAAGTCATTCAGCATCCTCGAGAGGTTAAAAGGAATTGGATTGAGGGTCGTGCTTGCTGTCACTTTTCTATCGTCATCGTGTTATACCCGCCAATAGTGAGCATGTGGATAAGCCAGTCTGTGATTGGTTCCCGCAAAAGTGTAACAGAAGCAGTAGAAATGAATGTACGGGTTTCCAAACTGAGTTGCCGGGCAGAATCAAATCGCCGGCAGATCAGGCTGGGTTTACCCAGTCTAATATAAATGAGCAACGTTTACTCATTCGCCATGTTACCTGAACTGAGAAATTCACGTGTATTCATCAGCAAAAGTCCACCGGGTCATGGAAAACACATTTGCCACATCTGAAAACTGTATCATACTTTGTCTACTCTTTAAACAACATTATTCTGGGGGAACTGAAGGAAAGGCAGTCACTTTCAGTTTTTCCCCTCCGTTTGGCCTAAAACTGTTCTCGTGGTCATCAAGTTTGAAATGTTGACTACAAACAGAGGTTTTTCAGATTTCCTATTGTGGCGTTGTCTCCGTATTTATGATTCTTTGCAGCCTTCAGGCTGTGTCCACCAAAGCATTTTTAGCCAGCTAGGCGCTAGGCACTCTGCTGAAAAACGCCTGCCTGTGAGCACCTAGCTACAGTTTTTTTTCAGTTGAGACGCTTTGCTAGTGTTACTAGTATCTCATTTCACAGATAGTTTGTTTCTGTACTGTTTCTATATAAAAATGTCAATACAATGTGAAGTATTTGCTCTGGCTTTTGTTTTAAGTTATTTTTTCCGTTATTATGCTTGTTGTCATTGGTTGACATTGTACAAGCAGAATGTGGCGATTGGTCAGTGTTGTATTTGTCCCACCCCTCATCCACTCTGATCGGATGGCTGGCTAAAAAGTGACACTGATGAGTGCAGAGTTTTGCTACTTCAACTTGACCGGTAAAAAACGCTGAGTGCTCCGTGCTTGAGTGTGAAAAAGATGCCTACCGCCTCGTTATGCTCCCGCTGTTTAAAAAATGCAGCGCTTCCATTGAAAACATTACAAAAAGTAAGCTAGCCACTGGAAAAAACACTTTGGTGGACACACAGCCTTAGCCATTGCCTACAAATTGCTGGATCCTTTACCAGAATCCAAAAGTAACTCACTCCTAAACATTTATTCTTTTCTTTCTACAGCAAGAGAAAGCCACATTTTATTGAAAGCCTATTTTGCCAGCACAGAAGTACCCCTTGAAATTGTCTTATAATATACATTGCATTACCTCTTTTCTCACAGCGTCTGAAATAGGGATGAAAGTGTACTGTCCAAGTAGTAATAGAAGATATCTGCTGTCATGATGATGACAGTAAGACACACAAAAGTAGAAGCTGCTCCATGCTCTGATGTGGTTAGCGCTCACACTACATGCGTACCTTGCCTGAGCCCAGCTAAGCCATGCTCTGGCCCACCTCTTTCAAGCGGGCCAGGGACAGTTAAATGAACTATGCCCGAAGCGATCATGCTAATCAAACAAACCCAACTTTGGGGTTAAACACGCTCAGGCACGGTTCAGATCATCTAGTGTGATTACACTCTTAAACTTCTTGTGATAGACTTCTAATTCAAGATCTGCGTTTTGTTTTGCTATATGTTCTTCGCTTCCGCGTTCATCATTTATCACCTAAGATCACACTACGCCTATGTCATACATCGGGTCAGAGGTCACCCTTCTGCCAGAACTCGACTCTAATGTTCACGTTTAAGGCCGTGGCCGGAAGCCAGTGATTATAGTTTATTAAGTTTTAAATATGGATATCTTTCTTTCAAAAAACCCATCACTGGAGTGGGAAAATAATTACTTTTATGATAGATAGATGCACTTTTTGGAGCTTCAAAAGCTCTATTCAAACTCTATTCAGTGCCATTACAAAGCAGGAAAGATCCATTAGTAGAGCCAGGATTTTATTAAATATAGCTTTGATTGTGTTGAACTGAAAGAATAAAGTCATATACAGCTAGGATGTCTTGAGGGTGAGTAAATTATGGGATATTTTCATTTTTGGGTGAACTATTCATTTAAGGTTAAAGAATAATCAATTAATTGTTTGTTAATTTATACAAAAATCAATTATGGTGATTTATGCAAGTTGACATTCCTTGTCTGAAATGGTTCGATCAAGGATTTAGTCTCTCTAAATCCTTCCTTTTCAAGAGTCTGCTCTGCTCTGATTTGTCAGATGGTCCAGTCTATTGTGATTGGTTGACCGCTTATAGCATGTGTTGGAAACCAAACGCCCATTACCATATCTGAGTTGTAAGCTTTCTCACCACTTGATACACAGTGATATGAACAGTAACGATGGCATTAGTTTTACTGTATCAATTCGAGCCTGAGTCCTCATCCTTTTGAAGTGCAGCAAAGTGAATTTGCTTTCGCAGTGAAGAAAAGAGTGTTGTCTCGACATGTTGACAGCATGAACCAAACTCTTTCAGGCCTCGGGTACATCTACAATGTTTGAGGGCAGGTCAAAGTGGACATTGTTCACAGGCATGCAAATTTGTTACAAACCTATGTAGATTCAAGCAGGAAGTGAGAATGAAATTACTAATGACTCGTTTTCAGGCATTATTTTTGGGAGACAATAACTCATTTATCTTTGAAACTTTGCAGACCTTTTACATTCACAAACAGCTATATTACACACTACATAGATTCAGCTATTTACTTTGTGATTTTAATCCAGTCTGAACTGAAAATGTCTGGTTTTCCTCACATAACCTGCAGAACAAATTACTTAGTGTTTTTACTAATGGATCATTAGTATTCATCATTAGGATTCAGACCTT
This sequence comes from Chanodichthys erythropterus, assembly GCF_024489055.1. Lineage (NCBI taxonomy): Eukaryota > Metazoa > Chordata > Actinopteri > Cypriniformes > Xenocyprididae > Chanodichthys > Chanodichthys erythropterus. Next base: position 32,175,582 of record NC_090237.1, read on the forward strand.
TTTGCCACTTTTTTTAGGTGAAATAACAGACATCCTTTGTTAATAATTGCAAAATTAACAAATCAAATCCTGTCCAAATAGTGCTACCTAATGGTTTTAAAGGTGCAGTCACATTTGCAAAATTTCAGCAGCATTTAAATCTAGGGTAGGCAGTGTTTTTCGTAAATGTTTTTTTCTTTCCATTCCTGTTTTGTCTAACGGTGTGGTGTTTGTTTTACTCGCAGGTCCAGTTTGACCGTTATTTGGCATCTCCTGATACACTTGTGATGCCGCAACTCAACTTCCTGCTCAGTGCTGCTATCAAGTATGAGTCAGCTTGCATTTATCACACACATTTCGTCTATAATACATCCATTTGCCAAGAACATGAAACATTGCATTTCAAAACATTACAATTACAGATTACCTTTTATATACAAAGATTTGAAGAGCATTTAAAAATGACAAGTTTTTTTTTTTTCTGACCCTCATGTCAATCCATTCTTTCTTTTAACACAAAAGATGCTATTTTAAAGAATGTTGGTAATCAAACAGCTGACGGTAGCCATTGACTTCCATAGTAGAAAAAATACAATGGAAGTCAATGGCTACCTGTGTGGTTGCCAACATTTTTTAAAATATCTTTTGTGTTTGACAGAGAAAAGAAACTCATACAGGTTTGGAACAACGTGAGAGTGAGTAAATGACAACATTTTCATTTTGGGGTGAACTTCCCCTTAAGTGTAATGGAAATTAATGGAAATTATTTTTTACACGATTCACAT
>NC_090237.1:32188845-32201345 GCF_024489055.1 Chanodichthys erythropterus
CACACTTGTAGTTCGGTTTGGTCTGGAACAAAAAGAAACAAAAAACCACATTTAGTCCTGATCCGAGTAGTGTTCAGATTGGCAATTTTATCACCGAACCTAAAAGCCTAGGAATACGTTCACAACCTGATTGGTCGGATTTTATGACGTATTCCCTTACCTAACATCCAAAACAATGCTGTGTGCTGAGGTAAATGGGCCCGTTGTGTGTGCGTAGCCCGCATATGATGGTATTTTGACCAGCTGGGAACCCGTGAAAAGCTTATAAAATGTGTAAAGTAGTCAAAACAGCGGCGGGAATCCATCCGTCACACACACAAACGATCTGCTGCGTGGAGAAGCGCATCTGATGCCTGTGATGGGCAAACTTGCGACTATGACAAGAAAAAACGATGTGCGTGAGGATTCTGTCCTTTTTAGGGTCTCATCTTCTTGTTTTTTGGTTCGTTTACATGTCTTTGGTCCGTGTTGCGTTCATATGTCATTCGAACTGCACCAGAGTTTGTTTGGAAGCGGACCAAGACCCATCTTTTCAGCAGTCTCGGTCCGCTTGTTTGGTGCGCACCAGGGCTCGGATGGCAGCGTTCACACATGTTCAAATGAACCGCACTAACAGAACATTTGCACTAGGGTTTGTTTTAATCGAAACCAAACATGACAAGTGTGAACACACCCTAATCTGTGATGGTCTGGTATGGTTTTGGGACATGTAGGATCTTGTCTGGATCTGGGTTTTGGAGGCTCAGTGGTTGGTCTGGTATTAAGGCCTATTAACGCCAATAAAGATAACTATATTAGCATCCACACCAGGAGGTATTCCAGAAAGCAAGGTTATCTTACCATCAAACATACACTGAACACTTGGTTAATTAACCCAAACCTTTCTTTCTCGAGGTCTGCAGATTCCTAAAACGTGTTCGGGAGTAAATTCAGCCAACCCAGAGTATGTTCACGGTTAACACAAGACATTCTCAACAGAGCAATGAATCAATGAGTCACCATGGAAACGGATGCTAAGAAAAAGAGCACCATACTACTTCTTTCTTCTTTTGTTTAATGGTGATTTACATATGAGTGCGAGTGTGTGTGTATGTGTGTGTTCATAGAGTAAGTTATTATGGCTGAAAGTAACCTCCATTTTTGGAAGGTTTTTGGAAGTTGAGGTTTTCCGTTACTTACCCTTAAACATAACTTGCTTTCTGGACTACCCCCCATGGCACAATAAGGTTGTTTATTGTAAGTGTGTGCTGCTGGATTCTGATTGGCTGCAATGTTTTAATCATTATATCGTTCCTCTATTTCAGTGGTTCTCAACCTTTTTTCCCAGTGGGCCGCACAATGGTCCAAGTGCAGGTCTCACGGGCCGCATATAATTTACATATGACGTCACCGATGCAAACCAATCAGATTTAATGTTATGGTATTAGCAGATAATACTTTTATTATACCTTGATGTTGCACACAATAAAAAACAAATAAAAATGAACTAACTGACATTAGCTTTACAATAATAATCAGATAGTAATGCTCAATGAACATGCACAAACTGTATACAATCACTTTAAGTTGCTATTTAATTCTGTATGACCCTCTTCAACAGCATCGCAATAGTCACCAAACAATCACACAAACCAAACGCTTTATTAAACAAATGTTACTCAGCTCTTTTTTACAAACAACATTGAGCACATTGTAATTACAATCTCTAATGATATCAAGCATTCGGTCACGTCCCAATCCCTCACACAGCATCGGATCTGCGTGTGCGCGCAGAGTTGGGCTCATTCCAGCCGCGGTGCGCTGATGCAGTTATTTTTATTGATTTAAAATACAAGTATATCAGCAAACTGATTCTTCCATTTGCAAAAATAATGCCTACTGTTGGAATTCTTCCAAAGATTGCGTCATTACATTACCTATAGGTCTGATGTCTGAAAATAATAAATGCTCACCAAAATGATTTTATATGACAAATAAAGCATTATAGCTCATTTATATTTCTTTAATTCACTTTAATTTAAATTTTAAAACAAAAATAAATTATAAAGCTATAATTTATTTTTTAATTGTGGTCGGCATATCACGGGCCACATTTACATTCGTGATGGATCGCGGGTTAAGAACCACTGCTCTATGTTGTTATTGTTATAGTTGTGCTGTGGACTTCCCTATTCTCAATTAGAATGATTATTAAAACTTTGATTATCGTTATAGTTACCATCCTTTGTGTGACCGGCCTTTAGTCTGAGTCTGGATCAGGTCTTGACTCCAAGTCTTGTACACAAGTACCACCTGCGAACAGAGCTCTTTTGATTGGCCACCTGTTATCAGTTATTATTTTACACCTTTCCTCAAAGACCCCGCTAAAAGGTTTGTAAAAAGTATCTAACTGTGTTATAAAAATTTATACCCGCTTGTGTCAGTGAAAGTGTTTTGGGTTAATGAGTATTACACCAGCTGGTGGTTTGGGTTTGTGCATGTATCAGTGTGCAGTGAAGCACATGGCCATGTTTAACTAGACTCACACACGCTCATACCTTCCCATTAGCACGTGTTATATGGCGGCCGCACCGGTGTGCAACAGGTGTTGTGTTCCATGAGCAGGTGTAAGAGGAACCATTAGGGTTAACACTTCAGTGCACACAGCTGACATATCCTTCCATCCATCCGTCCATCCGACCATTTCTCTGTCAGTTCCCTCTTAATTAACCAGAAATGCCCTGCGTTTGCCCTTTTGACCTACTTTGTGTTCAAACTGCTTTTGGTATGTGTCCCAGCTCATCCTAGTATGCACTAAAAGTACTTTGTTTGTGTTAGAAAGTACATACTTTTGAGTGTGTTCTAAGACAATATCTGGTGCGATCATTTTGAGTTGGAATCCGCAATGAATCGTTTGCAGTGTTATTAACTATTTCCTTGCCATTTTCATGGCCCCCAGAATATTTTGTTTTATGAATATATCAAAAAAAAGCTTTTAAACAAAAATAACCATTTAAGTATATGTTTACATGACGACAATGTACTAAAACAGTTTTTCCTTTACATTTTGGAAAAAAGTTTGTATACAGTGATCCCTGTGCACGGATTCGTGAAAACGACAAAAAACGCTGTTTTATTCATGCCAGTCCTGTAGTTGGCGATGTCACTTTGTAAAGAAAAACTCAGCGACTATAGACTAAACACATAATACACATGCGCATTACGTCACCATTTTCACAAATTCACTTTTTTGTAGTTTACACGGAGATGATAACGGCAGTTTTGATTTATATGCTTTTGAATGATCAAATTAGATGGCATGTGCGTAAGAAAGTTCTATAGCTTGTTTCTACTTCTTCTTCACTTGTTTTTGGATCAGGAGATTCTGTACTATTGCAGAAGATGTGTAACAGCACCCCCTACCGTATAACACTGAAAACACTGATTGCCAGACATTTTCGTTAAAGGGATAGTTCATCCAAAAATGAAAATTTGATGTTTATCTGCTTACCCCCAGGGCATCCAAGATGTAGGTGACTTTGTTTCTTCAGTAGAACACAAATGATGAATTTTAACAACAACTGTTGCGGTCTGTCAGTCGGATAATGGATGTCAATGGGAATTCCATCTATAAGAGTCAAAAAAACATGCACAGACAAATCCAAATTAAACCCTGCGGCTCGTGACGACACATTAATCTCCTAAGACATGAAACGATCGGTTTGTGGGAGAAACCGAACAGTATTTATATGATTTTTTTACCTCTAAAACACCACTATGTCCAACTGCCTTGAGCATCCGGTGTGTGAGGTCTGAATGCACTCTGACGCCGAAAGTGATCTCTCGCACTCATTGAAGTATACACGAGAGAGATCACTTCCGGCATTAGAGCACATTTTCAGACCTTACCAACCGGATGCTCAAGGCAGTTGGACATAGTCGAAGTTCCCATTGCCATGCATTATACGACTGACAGACGGCAACGGTTGGAGTTAAAAATCATCATTTGTGTTCTACTGAAGAATCAAAGTCACCTACATCTTGGATGCCCTGGGATCAAATTTCAATAAACATCAAATTTTCATTTTTGGGTGAACTATCCCTTTAATGGTGGGGAAAGAGTTAAACAACTTAACTAAAACTATTAACAATCATTTTCATTAGCTGAAATAAAATAAATATTAGATTAAAAACAAACTTAATTTAAAAACTTAGAAATGTGGCTTTGCACCTAACTGAAATAAAATGTTTAAGTTCTTTAATTACTTAAACTAAAACTGAAATAAAAATAAATTAAAGCTAAATATAAATAGTTTAAAAATGGTAAAAGCACAAAACATAATTACTAAAACCTAAAATAAGAACTGAAAATGTAAAAATAAAAGCTAATTCAAAAAATGAATAAATACTATAATATTATGTAAATAATACTAAATAACACTGGTCATTTTTGGAGCTTTCAAATTATGTGGGTTTTATTACAAAATTCATACAATAAACATTTTGCTTCTCTTTAAAGCAGTGTGACAGACTGTTGTACCACAATTGCGGTAACCAATCATCTCTGTATGGAAAAATATGAATAAAATGTATTTTTAAAGATACAGTACAACTTCTATCATTTCACTTTTATTTTCTGTATTTTTTATTTACTTTTATTTTTTTAAAGTATGCTTGAATAAATCTAATTCTGTCATAATGATGTCTGAAAAAATTATTTTCTTAAAAATAAGTTATTATGACAACCACCATTTAAATTATAACATATGACTACAATTTAAAAGAAAAATTTAAACCTCATAATTATGGCATTACAACGCAGAAATGGAAATATTGACCTTTTTCTTTCAGTGCATGCAATTAAAAATGTGTTTCTGGGTCAAAATGGTTTAAAATGATATAGCAGGTCAGATAATGGGATGTGCTAAAATGTCATAAATGAGCGTTTTTAGCCACACACCCTCCTGTTCATTCTTTCCACACATGAATAGTATGCAAATGCAGGAGGGTGCATGAGAGTCAATATTTGGGTCAAGCTGATTTTGGAAGTGCACGGATAGGCCAGTTCAATCAGATGTGATAAAGCTGTTCGATGGGAAGCAGTGGTTGAATCCATGAGTGTTGTTGGACGTTGTCCAGCGCTGCCACGAGCTCTGCCTGATGTCAGACACATTCCTCAGACTGAATCCTATTCCTATCTTGATCTGTTGCATATCTAATTCATTAAAGTGAAAGGCATCCAGTCTAGCAGTGTGTCAATAATGCTGATCTGTTTTCTAAGGTGATATCAGAGGTTAGTTCAATCTCTGGCAATAGATTTATGCATTCCTTGTTCACCCTCATTTATGGCTTCTAAAGTGGCCAAGACCATTTTCTGCAGAAATTGACCGTCGCAGCCAAATTCCTCAACTGCTATCGTTTGGTTAATCTTGGCACCTGTTTCCTCCCCTGTACATTCATCAAATCACAATGAATGTATTGGTTATGTAATACACACGCTTGTTACCGCCAGTTTCATTTAATGAGGAAAATTAGGATTATTCATGAAATGTCCTATGATGCCAACAGTTTTGATGACAGTGCTTGGTTAATCGTAGGGCTGCTCTTGTAAAATATTTGTTAATCCAGAGACAATAGAAATGTTTTGCCTATATGACCTTGACATTGTACATAAATTATATATTTACTTTTAATTACATTTACAATGAATTCAAATTTACATTATTGTCATTAATCTATCTCGTTAAGTAAAATCCATAGGAGGTGCAAATTGTGCAGGTTTACTAAAATATTGTAATGGAAAATTGTTTTATTTTGTTTTAGGGTTTTTTGTTTTATAAGGTTTGTTTTGTTTAGTTTTCGATTAGGGTTTTGTGTTTTGTTTTAGGGATTTATTTTATTCTAGTGTTAAATTGTTTTGGTTTAGGGTCTTATGTTTTGTTTGTTTTGTTTGTTTGTGGTTTTGCTTTGGTTTTGGGCTTTGTTCTTGTTGTAATCCATCTTAAGTAGGAGGTTTATTATAACAAATTATGCAGGTTTACTAAAATATCCTAACAATAAATTGTTGTTCTGTTTTGTGTTAAGGTTCTGTTTTGTTTTAGGGTTTTGTTTTATTCTAATGTTAAATTGTTGTTTTGTTTTGTTTTGGTTTAGGTCTTTGTTCTTGTTGTAATCCATCCGCCTGGTTACCACACCTCAAGACACTGTTTCGATGGTGTACTAATTTCTTACGAATCTCATCCCAAGCCTCCGTTGCTAAATCCAAAATGCCATTTCAGAACTAGTAACAGAGGCTTGAGCCATGATAGCAGAATAATACCGTTAATACAGTTATTAACGCAGAGAGAGAGAGAGCCTACCTGAGTGTCTGTGCCTCTCGCAGCAGCACTGTCTCTACTAATAGCGAGAATAAACTATAAATTTAGCTACCTCAAGAATCGCACAGTTATTACCTCGCTGTTGAGTCATTTTATTGATTAATTCATCAGAGCAGCACTGACAAAACGTTTCTGTGCCAGTGTGTGTCCGTACTAATGTTATACAGTACTTGAGAGAGAGAGAGAATGCGCTTTTAAGACACAATAACATTTATTTTGTGGCAAAAACCATGACACTAATTTGTCGTTTTCATCCTATAGTTTACTATATTTATTTGCTTGGTCATTGTGGGTTTTGTTTCTTTTGCTGTTATAGGCTTTAAGGACCTTTTGGAATAACTGAAATCATTTGGCAAAGTGATACGGAACTGCAATGCGCTCAAGACCTGCCTAGAACTACTTTAACCGTGCATTTCCCTGAAAATAATTGCACACCTTAGAACGTTGGTCAACCAAACAGATTTAAGCATTCAACAGCCCCGTTTACTAAAATATCTTAACGATTATGTATATATATATATATATATATATATATATATATATATATATATATATATGTATAATTTATATTATATAAATATATAAATTATATATATATATATAATTTATATTATATAAATATATAAATTATATATATATATATATATATATATATATATATATATATATATATATATATATATATATATATATATATATATATATTGCTTTGTGTTAGGTTTCTGTGTGTTTTTTTTTTTTTTACGTTTTTGTTTTTTTAGGGTTTTGTGTTTGGTTTTAGAGCTTTGTGTTTTGTTTTGTTGTCGGGTTTTGTTTTGTGTTAGGGGTTTGTGTTTTGTTTTGTGTTAGGGGTTTGTGTTTGGGTTTGTTTTGTTTTTGGTAAGGGGTTTGTGTTTTGTTTCGTGTTAAGAGTTTGTTTTGTTTTAGGGTTAGGAGTTTTTGTCTTGTTTTAGGGTTTTGTTTTTGTTTTGTGTTAAGGGTCTGTGTTTGCTTTTGTGTTAGGGGTTTGCTTTCTGTTTCATGTTAGGAGTCTTTGTTTTGTGTTAAGCCGAGTTCAGACTGCACGATTTTCAAAGTAGTCGGGTCACTGTTCTTTTCACACTGCATGACTATCTTGGCCAGCATTCAGTTGCTGCTGTGTTCACACTGCCCGATGGATCGGTGACAGAAGGTTTTACACTGCATGACTTTACAATAGGAAGAATTGCTGACAACTCTGTCTGGCACGCAAACTACGTTTCACAACCAAACACACGCGAGATGTGACAAGGAAATAATGTGATATCACGCGTGCAAGACAGGAGTTCTCACATGAGACTGGGATTATTATTAAAAATGGTAGCCCGCAAGAAGCTTGCAATACGAATTGCCTGTGCGCTGATTTGAAGCGAAAACAAACAAGAAAAAGAAAAGAAGAATATGGAGGAGGAAATGGTTGGGGAGACGCAAGGAACAAGGATTGTGTGTTCTGCAACTAGAGTGGTCTATAACTCATCCCAGCTGTTCTGTATCTTGCTCTCTCATTGGCTGTCGGTCATCACCGATGCAGTTTTCAGTCAGAACACAGCAGGATTTTGAATTGCCGACAGGTCCAGATATTTAGCATGCCAAATATCTCACGGGCATCTGCGACTCGTCGGTGATTCTCTCAGATCACGCAGTGTGAATGAGCAAAGATGCGATCTGAGAGAATCACCGACCAGTCACTGACATCCGTGAAATATTTGGCATGCTAAATATCTGGACCTGTCGGCGATTCAAAATCCTGCTGTGTGAAAAGTGTTCTGACTAAAACTACATCGGCGATGACCGACAGCCAATGAGAGAGCAAGATACAGAACAGCGGGGAGTTATAGACCACAATATCAGCAAGCATGGCTTTGTACACATAAACATTACAATTATATCAAACAGAACCAAAGCACAAACATTTGCTTGACCATCCGCAACAGCAGCACATTGAAAAGTTATTTATTTACCTCCAACTCTCGTTGCAGAAGACACAATCCACAGTCTCCCTGAGTTTGTGTTTTGTTTTAGGGTTTTGCATTTTATTTTGTGTTGGTGTTTGTTTTGTGTTAGGAGTTTGTTTTGTTTTAGGGTTTTGTTTTTTGTTAGGGGTTTTTGTTTTGTTTTGTGTTGGGGTTTGTGTTTTGTTTGTGATAGAAGTCTTTGTTTTTTGTTAGGGGTTTTGTTTTGTGTTAGGGGTTTGTTTGTGTTTTGTGTCAAGGGTCTGTGTTTGCTATTGTGTTAGGAGTTTGTGTTTTGTTTTAGGGTTTTGTTTTTTGTTTTGTGTTAAGGATTTGTGTTTTGTGTTAGGGGTTTGTACTTTTGTGTTAGAAGTTTTTGTTTTAGGGTTTTGTTTTGTTTTAGGGGTTTGTTTTTTGTTTTGTGTTAGGGATTTGTGTTTTGTGTTAGGGGTTTGTGCTTTTGTGTTAGAAGTTTGTTTTGTTTTAGAGTTTTGTTTTGTTTTGTTTTAAGGGTTTGTTTTTTGTTTTGTGTTAGGGATTTGTGTTTTGTGTTAGAAGTTTGTTTTGTTTTAGGGGTTTGTTTTTTGTTTTGTGGTTTTGTTTTAGGGGTTTTGTTTTGTGTTAGAGTTTTGAGTTTTTTGTATTGTTTTGTTTTATTTTAGGTTTTTGTCTTAATGTCTTAAGTAGGAGGTTATAGTCCACTATAGCAAATTATGCACACTGTAAAAACGATACGATACTGTTCATTAGTTAACAGAAAGTTTCTCTACTATATACGGTGAATAACTAATAGATCTAACCATACATTTATTGTAAAAAAATACTGTTAAATTTACAGATTTTGGAAATGAAAAAGAACAAGTCATTGTATAATTTACAGTAAAAAAAACAAACAAAACAAAACAAAAACAAAAAAACAATGTAAATTGACATTCCCAGAACTACATCTCTTCTTAGTTTTTCTTAGTTTTTTTCGAATCAGTTATGCACATTAGGGTTCACATTACATCTAATGTTGTTAAATTTGTTTATTGCATTTTTTTAACGTCGTGTGATACCATGATGTTGTTTAGTGTTTGTGTGATTGACTCTGTGAACCTTCTATATATTAGCAATTACTTTCTCAGCTAATGGAAAAGCCTAAAAATTTACCGTATTTTTTACAGTAAATTTCTGGCAACCACAGCTGCTTTTTTTTTTTTTTTTTTTTTTTTTTTTTTTTTAACTGTAAATTTATTGGATTTTTTTATTTTATTCATTTTTTCACTACACTGTCAAGAAAAAAAGGTACGCCTTGTCACTGGGGAAGTACCCTAAGGTACAAAAGTGAAAAGGTACTAATATATACTTTTAAAGTAATAATATATACTATTTAGGGGTAAGTAAGGTACAAAAATGTACCTTTTCACTTTTGTACCTTAGGGTATTGCCCCAGTGACAAGCGCCGTACCTTTTTTCTAAGAGTGTAAAATATTTTGTGTTTTGTTTTGTCTATGTGATTTTCACCAACTTGTAAGGTGTGATAGGTGTGGGTGGTTGCCAGGATGCTCCTGTGTGGTTGCGAAGGTGTTCTGATGAATGATATCTGATTGCAATGCTGATGCTAAGGTGTTGTGGGTGGTTTTAGGTGGTCATTTACAAGTTGAAGGCACCCCATGTCAATATCATATTCTGTCTGGACAGTAACCACAGTAGACATTAAAGGGGGCCTGTGCTTTTTAAAAACTGCAGTATTTGACTTTAAAGAGGAAGACTTGCAGTACTTTTACCCTTCATTATCATAGTGCATGGCATCTGTGTAAAAAGAGAGTGAGAAAGAGATTATCTAATGTAACATGAAACACATGAGACACAGTGTCCCAGTGATTCTAGCGGGCAGCTCAGCCGAGCGCTCTGGTCTCTTCTCTTCTTCATGTGGTTATTCATTGCCCTGTCAGAGAGCCAGACGCTCATGGTTGGACCAACTCTAAAGAGCTGTAAAAAACACTGCCTGCATTTCTGACACTCTAAATGGGAGTGGAACTTTTTATAACACTCTCAAACTAATTTGGACCGTTCAGTGCCACGTCAATATTATACTGCAGTTTTCAATCTTCCTTTAATTTGAGGACAAAAATAAATGCTCTAGTTTTGCATTTGTTTTTCAGACAGTTAGCACTTATAAATAGGTAAACACAAATTAGATCTCTTTAATATCTCTATTGTTTTTCATGGATTGCAGTGAGATTATATGAAAAACATGTGGAGATTATTCATAGCTCTATACTCTTATGTTGTATGTCAACTATTGTGTAATTTGTCATATTTTTTCCCAGGGGTTTTTAGGAGAAACAAAGATGATACAAAGTCATGGCTGAATGGGTTGCAGGCACTCCGTGTCGTGCCTTACAACGCCCTTCTGCCGTGACTTATTCACGATACAGCACAGCCTCTCGTACTTTATTGCTTACTTAATATCTCTATACTCTTGCTTTATGTCATCAGTTTGTCTTTCTTTTGTCTTAGTTAAACGTTTTATTTATTTTTAAAGGGGATTTTAGGAGAAACATCTGAGACAATGTTGTCACAGTATTTGCGCAATCACGTTGTTCTTATGTATCTTGACAGTAAATCTGGATTCCCCTGACAGTGCCCCAAAATGCTTTTACTGTACCAAACATGCCAGCGATGCCCTGTTGTGCAAATCGTTTCCTCTAATCGCCAAAGAAATGTGTTTGCTTAGCTAATGTGAACACTTTGTCCAGATTCCTGGAACCTTTACAAAACCGCTTACATAATTTCCAAATAGTGCCACTTCAGACCCTGTTTCTGGCTCTGCTGTGGGCCATTGTTGTGGTTCCCCCACCCCGCCACCCCCCTCAGTGATGCTGTTCTTGTTTTTGTTGTTGTTAAGTGGCAGGAAAGCAGTGACACAGTTGTAAATATTCAGCTCGTCGAGCGTAATCTCTGTTGGCCCGAGTCATGATTACATGGTGTACTACATCAGAGGGCTGATAGTAGAGTCGGGTGGAGTCGGGTTACTCATTCATGACTTTATGTCTGGCAGTGTGAAACCATCATGTTGACATTGACTTTCACCATAACACTCACTAATTGGTTTATGGTTATTCATTATGTAGTGTGATTAGGACTATCTATATATATCCTATCATTTTTCAAGAAATAAAGAAACATTTTACTATAACACCTTTGACCTTAGGAAAATATTATATATAAATATTAATATAATAAAATATATTAAATGTTCAGTTAAAAAATAGACTGATATATTTTCCTTTTTTTTTTTTACTTTTTCTGCTTTTTTTCATTTTTCAGTTTAAATTAAAATTCAAGAAACTGCATTTTTCTTGTTTAAAAAAAAACTTGTCTCTTAAAAATGCCACTTTCAGCTATAATTGAGTTGTTATTTTTAAATAAAACAGAAAAAGCAATATGTAAAAGAGGTGGTTCGTTGTGCTAATTTTTTATTTTAATTTTAAAAATGCCTCTCTTGACTGTAGTTGTTATTTTTAATAAAATAATAAAAAAAAAAGATTTTAAAGATTGTAGTTCTTTTTACCATTTTTTTTCATTTTTAAATAAAATTCAAATATAAATAAAAAAATCCTCTTTTGACTTATTTTTAATTTTTTTTTTTTTAAATTAAACGATTGTGCCTTTTTCTACTTTTTCATTTTTACATATATTATCTATTATATATTTAAATATGAATTATTAAACAATTGCTTTTAACTATAGCCATTATTTTCCAATAAAATAAAAATAATAAATAATTGTGGTTCCTTTTACTGAAGTATTGCTTCAAAATAAATGTTAAATATATAATTTAAAAACTGCTTCTAGTTTTTATTTTAAGTACATTTAAAGGGATAGTTCACCCCAAAATGAAAATTTGATGTTTATCTGCTTACCCCCAGTGCATCCAAGATGTAGGTGACTTTGTTTCTTCAGTAGAACACAAATGATGATTTTTAACTCCAACCGCTGCCGTCTGTCAGTCAAATAATGCTAGTGGATGGGAACTTCTACTATAAGAGTAAATAAAACTTGCATAGACAAATCCAAATTAAACCCTGCGGCTTGTGATGACACATTGATGTCCTAAGACACGAAACAATCGGTTTGTGCGAGAAACCGAACAGTATTTATATAATTTTTTTACCTCTAAAACACC
>NC_090237.1:32506345-32586345 GCF_024489055.1 Chanodichthys erythropterus
ACCGTCTACCCAATTGTTTATCTGTTCATCTTTTCCCTTGGGTTTGTTGGCAACCTCATGTCCCTGTTCTTCTTCATTTCCTCTGCATTGAGAAGAAAGGCATCTTTTTCTCCAGTCAACATCCTCATGCTCAATCTCCTTATATCTGATCTGATGATGGTGTGCTCTTTGCCCTTCCGAGCCGCTTACTATCTCATGGATTCCAACTGGGTCTTCGGAGACATCACCTGTCGGATCATGTCCTACGTCTTCTATATCAACATGTATGGCAGTGTCTACTTCCTCGCGGTTCTGAGCATGGTCCGCTTCGTGGCCATCGTGAAGCCGTTTGCATACGTGCGCTGGCAAAATTCTCAGAGAGCCTGGGCTATAAGCATCGTCATCTGGCTGATTATATCCCTGATGTCCATCCCACTTTTGGCATCTGGAACTTGGGAAGAGTCTGGACAGATCAAATGCCTGGGACTGAACCCGTCCCATTTGGAGATCATTATCGTGTTGGATCGAGGTGTCTTCTTTTTAGGCTTCATTATGCCCTTCGCGGTCATCTCGGTCTGTTACATTTTTGCGGCCTTCTATTTGCTTAAACACAAGAAGACCAGGCAGAATCAAAGATCTCAGTTGAATCACAAGAAGTCCTGTTCTCTCGTGATCATAGTACTGCTGATTTTCCTCGCATGCTTTATGCCGTATCACGTCGTCCGGACTCTGTTTTTGGAGGCGGAGATGAACATTAAAAAAAAAGGTTTCATAGAGTCCTGCCATTATATTCAAAGGCTGAGAAAGGCTGCGGTCATCACACACTGTCTGGCTTCCGGAAACAGTTGCCTGGATCCGCTGCTTTTCTTTTTCGTAGGGGAAAACTTTATTACCTTTTTGCGACAGAAGACAGAGTTAGGATAATTGAACAGAATGTGAAAGTGTCATAGAAGATAAACAGTGATACAGAGTGACGATTCAGATGGATATAGAGTGCTTGGAACCTGTCCGGACTTGAGAGGGAAATTCCTGGAAAAAAAATATATCTGTGTTGGATCTGTGGTCCCATGCTGGGAGAACTTGATTAACCTCCATGTTTCCATGAACTGAACTAATGTGAATATTGCATAAAACATTACAATAGCTAAAAAAGCAGTGTTTGTGTTCAAAAGAATAAAATAGGTAATTTACCAAATCCTTCTGAGGACAGACTTTAGCTCTGGAATTTCAGAATGACTAAAACATATTAGATGCACAGTTGCCAACTCTCGCGACACAAATAAGCAACCGCAGCTTCAAAAACAAGCCCAAAACAAGCCCAATGTTATTATATTAATTATTATAATCATATTATTTATTATCAGTTATTATCAATAAATGAGCCTGCAACATATTAAACTGAAACCACTCAGAGTTTGTAAAGCAAAAACACGTTATTTTACAAAAATCATCAAATTACAACAAAGCAAGAGGGTATGCACTATATCCTCCGATCAGCTGTGAACAGAATAGGTTTGGAGATTGAAAAGAAAGAGTGACGTGAAGGCCAAATATGGTAACCCATAGTCGGAATTTGTCACCTGCATTTAACCCATCCAAGTTAGTTATATGTTAGCTATGCTGAAAATGTATTGTTTAATAAGTTATTTGATTTAAATGATGTATATCATGACGCTAACTAATTAGCATCGTATGCTTAGTGTGTACCAGAGTGGGAGAAGCTGTCGCCCTGTTGCTCCACTGATTATTTCCCCTAATTACAGGTATGTTAATCAATCAGTTCTGTTTCAAAAAGAAAAGAGATGTAGTTGACTGATAATGAATGTATATCGTACAGAGAGTGTGTTATGGGAGAAAGAATCGGATTTAATTGTTTATGCTGTCTGTGACAAACGTGGTGTGGCCTGCACATACGGTGCTGAATATATCCCATGTTTTGATACATAATGTGTGAAACATGCGTTTATACATACAAATGGTATTATAATTGTTTACTTGTTTTATTATAGGATGTTATATCGTACACTGTAAAAAATGACCGTGATTTTAACAGTAAAAGATTGTAAAAATGCTGCGGTGAAAAACTGTCAATTGGTTTACAGAAAGTTTCTGTACTATATATGGTGAATAACTGTAATAGATCTAACGGTACATTTAATGTAATTTTACAGTAAAATACCATTAAATTCACAGTTTTTGGAAGTGAAAAATAACAATTAATTGTAAAATTTACAGTGAAAAAACGTAAATTGACATTCCCACAATTCCCTGCGTGACACTTCACATTTGATATATTTTTGTTGAAATAACTCTGTTTCTTCTTAGTTTTTCTCATTTTTTCTAATCAGTTATGTACATTAGGGTTTTATGTTACATCTAATGTTGTTAAATTAATGTTTATTGCATTTTTAAAATTTCATGCATGTTACCATGATGGTGTTTAGGGGATGGTGTTTCTATCTATCTATCTATCTATCTATCTATCTATCTATCTATCTATCTATCTATCTATCTATCTATCTATCTGTCTGTCTGTCTGTCTGTCTGTCTGTCTGTATATACCGGATAGGCTTATATGCATATAACGCGTATGATATCTCAAGCAGAAGATCAGGACTGACTGGGTGTGTCTGTAGTCTGTGAAATCGAGTCATTTCTCTGGAGCAGCAGTTGTGTACAGTCATGCCTTTTTATGGCTTCATCTCTTCAGTCCATGCATAGGATTTAGCTTATATTTGTGGTAATTGGAACTTTTGGATTGAATTATTTTGGCAACTTCTTCACAGGTACGTGCATTAGATGTTTCAATGAACTATCGATAGTGAAGCATATACTGTAATTTTACCATATGTATTATATAATAATATTGCTGTTAAAAATATCTATATGTAGAAGGTGCTAAAGAATTTATCTCTTCCCTTAGGCAGACATGGCAAACCAGACCAATTATCTAAAAATGTGTTTCTTATAGGTCTTTGTTCGAATAATATACAGTATATGTTCAAATACTGTGTTTGGTGTTTTTTAAGGTCGCATTTAAGTGATCAAGACCTTGAATTAAACAGGCTTTTATCAATAACATCAACAGCTGTTACTGAAAAAAAATCATAATATTCCTTTGTTTGCATAAATTTTTCTTTGCATGTCTGTACATATTTATCCAGTTTGCATCATGGTTGAGTTCTTTGGGTTCCTGCACTGAATTATGCTATTCTTACTCAAAAGTGCTTTTACCTTGATCGCTAAATACATTTTACTGCAGATATCAGATGTGCATTTTTCTTATCTATTTAACCTTGGATAATCAATACTAGATATCATGTATCATAAAATGAACATTTATTCAACTAATGAATAGAGGATGGTTTTGACTGTTTAGTGTTTCTGTGATACAGAAATACAAATAAGAAAATATTCCAATTATTTATTTAGATATGTCCAACAGTGGACACAAATGATGAGCATTTCTGCTACATTGTAAATGATGTTCTGCGTTCAGCAGTAATCTGTGGTGGAAATGACTTTGCGGAAATGACAATTTTTAACATTTTGGAATAAAAAATGGCCAACCCCTTTGTTTTTCTTATGGTAAATCTCATAACCATCATTTTATGTATCCTAAATATTTACATTTAAGCAATATTTTCATTTTTGTCATAATTTGACAAATACGTAATACGTTTTACAAGAAAATACTAACATTTCATGTTTAATTCAATGTTTTACTTGCAGATTCTTATAAAGTGTACTAGCAATTTCTGAGGGAAAAATGTTTCTTCACCATTTTATAGCTTCATTGGAAACTATGCACAATATAAAATATCAGTGACATCTTACCTTGGTTTTTCATTATTTTCTTCACACATTACAACGCTTCAGTGACTTCATGATAAACAAGTACACAATCTTTGGTAAAACCTTTATTAAGAGCTAAATTGTTTGTGATGGAAATAATAATTAATAATAAAAAAATAATCTAAATCATCTTCACATGGTAAATAATGAAATGGTGTAGGCCTGTGTTTATTTCAACCGTTGTTTAGATCATCATTTAAATATGAAATTCATACTGTATCATGGATTTTCATGTCAGGTCTGGGACAAGGGTAAAATAATAAATTCTATACACAGAAATAAAAAAAAAAAAATCTAAAAAAACCCCATCAGCTTTCAAAGTTACAGTTCTCACAGTTGTTTTGGCTCAACAGTCTCTATCCCTATATGTCTTAAAGGGTTAGTTCACCCAAAAATGAAAATTCTGTCATTAATTACTCACCTTCATGTCGTTTCACAGCCGTAAGATTTTCGTTCATCTTCAGAACACAAATTAAGATATTTTTCATAAAATCTGATGGCTCAGTGAGGCCTGCTTTGCCAGCAAGATAATTAACACTTTCAAACGCCAAGAAAGCTACTAAAGACATATTTAAAACAGGTCATGTGACTACAGGGGTTCAACCTTAATATTATGAAGCAACAAGAATACTTTTTGTACGCCAAAAAAAAACAAAATTTATTCAACAATATCTAGTGATGGGCGATTTCAAAACACTGATTCATAAAGTTTTGAAGCTTTACGAATCTTTTATTTCAAATCAGTAGTTTCGAGCGTGTATCAAACTGAATTTTTTTCCCCCAAACCAGTTCAGTGGAAATCCCAGCCTGCAACCAATTTCATTGGCTGAGGTTACAGTGAGGGGTAGGTATAGGGATCAGCTTTTGGTGTAGGCAATCGTCACTGTGATTAACATGACCAGTGAAATCTTTAGAATCGGCTCCAGGGAGGGATTTCTGCTGAACTGGTTTGAGGGGAAAAAGTAAATAAATAAATCATGCCCCAAAAACTGGGCAATTTGCTTAAACAATTAAGAAATTCAAATCTGGTGTAAACACGAAACTAAGGGCCAGTATTATCTCAACAGGGCAAATTATCGTGAGACCACAAACCCATAAAAGTGCCGATGGGAAATGACAAAACGTTCTGTGGGTGATTTACTGACAATGTGCAAACTAAAGTGGTGTTAAGTGCGGGCAAGTATGGTGTCCCATACTCGGAATTTGTGCTCTGTATTTCACCCATCCAAGTGCACACACACAGCAGTGAGAATTGAACACACACACCCAAAGCAGTGGAAAGCTATTTTTGCTGCGGCACCCGGGGAGCGATTGAGGGTTTGGTGCTTTGCTCAAGGGCACCTCAGGTGTGGGTAATGAGAGTGGAAAAGAGTGTTGTTCATTTACTCCCATCACCTACATTTCCTGCCGGAGTCTCGAACATGTGACCTTCGAGTTACAAGTCCGACTCCAAGGACCAAGGGCCATTTGGGCCACAACTGCCTGAAAAAATGTAATTAATGAAAATGAAATTAAAGAACCCAGACACAGATGTCATGAGCACTTCAGAATTACAATTTCCTGATAATTTGCTCACCCACAAATTACTTGGAGCTAAACTCTGCAGGCTCTGTTCAAAATAATTTACTATACTCTCATTCACTATTCCCTAAATTAATGCGCTAATATAGTTCACTTGAGGAAATACGGAGCCCCGCATATGACTTCTGACATCTTCTGGCAAGATATGGGAATTATCATTATGTGTCAGACGTTGTAGAGAACGAAACATAAAACGCATTCCCATTCTGACACATAGATGACCCTGTATAATTCACTCTTCCTCTTCTACTTCTGAAACAGTTTCAGGTTCAAACATATATGGCTGGATTAATCCAAAATTTCCACATTTAGCATTTACAACAGTTGGGTTGTCCGAGCTGGTGTGATTGAGTGGAGGCGGAGACCAATTTATATATTCATGGTTCCACTACCAAATAAAGTTCCAGCTATTTTAAGGCATGAAGAGTCATTTTCACAGGAAAAAAAAAATGTTTAAATATGTCATTTTGATGATCAAAGGTGAGTTTTAAATGGATAGTTCACCCAAAAATGAAAATTGTCATAATTTACTCACCCTCATGTTGTTTCAAACCTGCATGAGTTTCTTTCTTTTGCTGAACAAAGAAGATATTTTGAAGAATGTTGGTAACCAGACAGTTGTTGGAAGCCATTGACTTCCATAGTTTTTTTGGAAGTCAATGGCTTCTGTCATCTGCTTGATTACTGACATTCTTTAAAATATCTTCTTTTGTTTGAGGGTAAGTAAATGATGACATTTTTTCCTTATTTTTGGGCGAACAATTCCTTGAACTTACTGTTTTGAGACAAATAATTCTCATTTGAAAATTGAGCCAAAGCGATTGAGGAAAAACTGTATAAAGGCACTGTAAAAAGATTGCGAAACATAGTGACTGAAATTGAACATACAACCATTAGGCTGTCTAATTTGAAAATGATTCAAATTCCATATAAATCATAAAAGTGATCTGTTTGATTTACTGTATGTCTTGTTCACAGAATTCCTGACTCAACCATGGGGCATCGGAATGAATGGAATAACACGAATAACTGCACCATCAGTGAATTCAAGAAAACCGTCTACCCAATTGCCTATCTGTTCATCTTTTCCCTTGGGTTTGTTGGCAACCTCATGTCCCTGTTCTTCTTCATTTCCTCTGCATTGAGAAGAAAGGCATCTTTTTCTCCAGTCAACATCCTCATGCTCAATCTCCTTATATCTGATCTGATGATGGTGTGCTCTTTGCCCTTCCGAGCTGCTTACTTTCTCATGGATTCCAACTGGGTCTTCGGAGACATCACCTGTCGGATCATGTCCTACGTCTTCTATATCAACATGTATGGCAGTGTCTACTTCCTTGCGGTTCTGAGCATGGTTCGCTTCGTGGCCATCGTGAAGCCATTCGCATACGTTCGCTGGCAAAATTCTCGGAGAGCCTGGGCGATAAGCATCGTCATCTGGCTGATCGTGTCCCTGATGTCCATCCCGCTTCTGGGAGCCGGAATTCAGGTAGAACATGACCAGATCAAGTGCCTGGAACTGAACCCGTCCCATTTGAAGACCATTACCGTGTTGAATCATGTTGTCTTCTTTTTAGGCTTCATTATGCCCTTCGCGGTCATCTCGGTCTGTTACATTTTTGCGGCCTTCTATTTGCTTAAACACAAGAAGACCAGGCAGAATAAAAGATCTCAGTTGAATCACAAGAAGTCCTGTTCTCTCGTGATCATAGTACTGCTGATTTTCCTCGCATGCTTTATGCCGTATCACGTCGTCCGGACTCTGTTTTTGGAGGCGGAGATGAACATTAAAAAAAAAGGTTTCATAGAGTCCTGCCATTATATTCAAAGGCTGAGAAAGGCTGCGGTCATCACACACTGTCTGGCTTCCGGAAACAGTTGCCTGGATCCGCTGCTTTTCTTTTTCGTAGGGGAAAACTTTATTAGCTTTTGGCGACAGCATACGCCCAGAAGACAGAGTTGTATAATGGAACAGAATGTGAAAGTGTCGGAGAAGATAAACAGTGACAGAGCGACGATTCAGACGTATATAGAGTGCTTGGAACCTGTCGGGACTTGATAGGGAATTTCCTGGAAAAAAAAATGACATCTACAGTCCCATGCTGGAAGAACTTAATTAACCTGAAAGCCGCAATAACCATGTTTCCATGAACTGAACTAATGTGAATATTGCATAAAACATTACAATAGCTAATAAAGCAGTGTTTGTGTTCAAAAGAACAAAATGGGTAATTTACCAAATCCTTCTGAGGACAGACTTTAGCTCTGGAATTTCAGAATGACTAAAACAACATATTAGATAGTGTGCAATATGAATGGTCTGCTGGCTAGTTGATTGCAAATCACATGATCTGTGGAGGAATGTTGTACATGGAGGAATTTACAAGGAGGAATTTAGTGTTTTTTATGCGAAATCCCAAAATTTGCACAAAATACATATATGGAAACACTGGTGATGATAAAGGAGATCTCTTTAAAATATTTTGAGAAATATTTTAAAATATTTCTCAAATATTACTTAGATATTTAAAATAACTCAGTTGTTTCTCCTAGAGATGTAGGAGTCTTCTGCTTTTCAGATGTTTCTCCTGAGGAAAAATATGTGTTTTAGACAATGTCTTACAATGTCTAAACTTTATTTTATTATCAACATTGGCTCAGTTGTTTCTTTTTTTACAGATAGGTAATCTTAAAATCAGCCTATTAACTTGTGTTATATGGACAAAAACATTTCCTTTGTGTTTCTGAGTGAAGCAGCAAAAATCTCAGTGTTAAATTAACACTGGTGTTTATATAAGTCCATATAAGTCCACACAGACTTATATAAACATCAGCAGTGTTAAGGTGATATCAGTGAATTTTAGAACAAACATTTGAGTCAAATTAATTTTTAAACAAAACAAAATTGTCCTGAGCTATAAAAAGACACTTAATACCCTTCTAGAAAACATAGTTTAGTAATTTATTGTATTTTTGTAAAGACCTACTTGACAGAAAGTGCTACATGTGTACAGATTTAGTACTGGTAATATCTTTCCCAGTCAAAAGACTTGTTTTGATGTCTATCACTTATTGTTCATGTCATAATGTAAATGTTTCAAATAAATGTTTCGTCTATCTATCTATCTATCTATCTATCTATCTATCTATCTATCTATCTATCTATCTATCTATCTATCTATCTATCTATCTATCTATCATCTATTCAATGTAACATAACTGTAAATAATACAAAACTGAACTCCTAAACTGATCTGCCTATTGATAGAATTAATTAGTATTCTAATTATTTCTCATTTTGCAGTGTCATTTATGATATGATTTTTTTTTTTACTACAGCTGTTATAATTGTATTAAATTTATGAATTATATTTGTCATAAATCTATTGTCATATATCTATTTGTTGCTCAACAAGTTTTTACTTTTGCATGCAAATCAACTCGAGGAAATTCTACTATTACTTTTACCTCTTGAATGTCTCAAAACATTAGCTGCAGCTCCCACCTGCAGGAAACTAGTCTATTTTTGAAGTGCTTACTTTTTTGGGGGGTATATTTCTCCTTAAAGGTACAATATGTAAAATTTTTGCAGTAAAATATCCAAAAACCACTAGGCTAGTGTTATATATTTTGTCCAGCTGATTACTAACAATATCTCTAATGTTTTCAACTACTTGTAAATCATGAGAAAATTCCCATTCTAAACAGAGACACGGGGCAGTGCATTTGCCTGTCAATGACGTCAGTTACCTTTGTTACCGCCTTTACTGACGTAGAAACCACATGACAACAGTGCCGTGGACAAATGCGGAAGTAGTGTCTAGCGTCCAGCAAACCACTAGCTTGCTTCAAGCAGTTCCTTATTTACTTCTTGCACGTTTTATGGTGGATTGTGTTACTTATTTGTGGAACATAATTACTGTTTACCATCTGCCGCTGGTTCTGTCGACAAGGACAGCTCCCGTAAACTCATGACCGGAAAAGCGGAAGCGGCGCCGGCGACTGTGTCATAATAAAAGTCCCGCTGCTCGTGAGGCGTGTGTTGATCAATCGCTCCAGCTCCTCGTTCAGCTCCCGCAACACTCGGTCCTGCTCTGCTTCATACTACAGTTAACATTAATAATCGCATCCAAGAACATTAGTTCTTCCAGACTCCAATCCCTATTCTTTTGCACCGTCCGTTGAGATGGAGACCACATGTTTTTTTTTTGTTTTTTTTTATTGAACAGAAAAACACATTCCATACAGTTACAACAATCCAGAAATTTCAAATGCTTAGGGGGATATACAAAAAAAATAAAAAAATTATAGGAATACATTGAAAAGTGTACATGCTTGCAAAATTCTAATAGCTTTTTGTTTCTTTGAGGGCAATATAGATTCAATATAATATTTCACTTCATTTTTAAATGCTATAAAACATGGTTTTTTACCTGAAAATTTACATTTATGGATATGAAATTTGGCCATTAAAATAAAAAAATTAATAAAATAAGTGCAAGTCTGTTTATTTTTGTAGTTTACAATAATGCCTAAAAGAACATCTTTCCACGATGGAGACCACATGTCCCAAGTTTCCACTCTAAAACTTTACGTCATCAAACTACGCCTTTGTTTTGAATAGGCTTCTAGCGACCTCTAGTGGAAAAAAATATCACAAATTGTACCTTTAACATTTGCAAACCAGTAAGTTCATTTCTCGAAACAATTCGTACAAACAGCACCACAAAATGGTATGCCGGCAAAAGCCTGTAACTTGCTCAAAATCCTTACAATGTAGCCTATAGAAAATATACTTGACGCATTATGACAACTAGTTCAACCATTTTGCATTTAATGACTTATGCAAGACTATTCAGCAGGGAACCCGTTTAGGCTAAATTTTAAGCAACATGACAAGCAATTGATAATGTAGGAAAGCAGACAACTGTAGCATTTGCAGCTTGTTCAAAATAAATTGCTTTTATTATGTGCACAATTGTCTAGATGATGTGAAGGCTGAACAGTAGTTTTTGAGAACTTCAGGTGAGATCTGACAAATGTACCAAAGAGACTGAGAAAACGGCAATATTCATGAGGCAGACGTGACGTCAGAGGCACGCGTTTACATTTTTTTACAGTCTATGGTTTACACGACGACACGATGGCGCCCTCTGCCGGTTCACAGAAGCGGTCAACACACTGACCACTGTAGATCTGAAATAAATGGAATACCTTTTTATTATTTTATTAATTTAATTTTAAAGAGCTGTTGTTTACTGACTTTTTCAAGGCAGCATAAATGCAATCCAATAATTTTCCATAAATATATATATATAGTACAGTCCAAAAGTTTGGAACCACTAAGTTTTTTAATGTTTTTAAAAGAAGTTTCATCTGCTCACCAAGGCTACATTTATTTAATTAAAAATACAGTAAAAACAGTAATATTGTGAAATATTACAATTTAACTGTTTTCTATTTGAATATATTTCACAAAGTAATTTATTCCTGTGATGCAAAGCTGAATTTTCTGCATCATTACTCCAGTCTTCAGTGTCACATGATCCTTCAGAAATCATATATATATATGATGATTAAAATAACTCTTTTCTATTTGAATATGTTTTAACATATAGTAGTCAACATTTGAAGTGGATCAAAAAAGGTTTTTGATCCACTTCAAATATTGACTATGTAATTTATCCCTGTGATCAAAACTGAGTTTTCAGCATCATTACTCCAGTCTACAGTGTCATGATCCTTAATCATTGTAATATGCTGATATACTGCTCAAGAAACATCTATTATTATTATTATTATTATTATTAATGTTGAAAACAGTTGTGCTGCTTCATATTTTTGAGGAAACTGTTTTTTCAGGATTCTGTGATGAATATATGCACATGCGCCCACATAAAGACACTCTCAGGACATAAACTTGATTGCAAAATTCTATAGGATTTATTTAAAACAATAATTTATACACTTCTCAACTGGCTTTTTTTGTGTGTGTTTGTGTTGTGAAGTTTCTAAGTGGCATCTTAACTTGTTTAGCATCTTTTTTTTTTTTTTTTTTTTTTTCAATTCATGTGCCCTCGTAATAATTAATCAAAATAACTTCCCCTCCCTCTTGCTGCTCATCTCCGATGACGTGTTTACTGTTGTGACTGAAATCACTCACATGAGATCGACCAATGGCAAACCACAACCATTCAATCAATTCCCCATGGACGAAATCAAGTCCTCCCCTGCATTTGTTCTTATTCAAGAAGGCATTTGTAGGCTACATCACAATAGGAAAGAAAAGACTATCGCAACATCAATTTCATACCAACTTTTAACCCCCTGTGTTTACAGTCTTTTCATTTAAATGGCAATATTTGCTACTATAGCTACTGAAGCTTCTAAGGCTATGGATTATATTACCAATTTTTTCTTTTCTTTTTAATCTATAAACAATGGTTTTGGGGCTCATTTTCTCTCACATTTATTTTTCTGACTGAGGTAAACTCACTGAAATGTTTTTCTTTTGACTAAAAATGTGACATTTGAGAACATTTTGATTATTCTGTTGAAGTCTGATTAGTTTGATTTTCTCTGCTAGCATTGTTTCCATTTTATTTGATCTATTTTTGTATTTTTAATCATATTTATAATTGTATGTATTTTATTAATCTTAAAATATTAAAATATTTTCCGAGAAGATAGCTAAGCTTTATTGGTTGGAAACAAAGGTTCAGTCACTGACTAAACATTTTATAGAAATCATGTCATATTTACAGTGTTGTTGAATGACAATAAATATAAAAGAAAATATTAAACAATTAAATACAATTTTGTGTTAATTCTGTGTAAATTCTTTATGTGTACATATTTAAATGTGATTTTCTTTGTAGACGTTTTTCATGATTAATCTTTTTTCTTTTACACTTACGAATACCAAAGTCTATTTTGTTAAAGTAAAATAAAAAAAGAGACCCAGAAGCATTGCATTTGTAAACTTACCGTGAGGGCTCCCCCTGTAGGAGGGGCTCTGATTACGCAACATGTGGCGCCATCTGTTGGTTACAATGAGGAACACTGAAACCTCTTAAGACATTTCAGGTAGACGGAGATGTGAAATTTTATATTTCAAAAGTCATTTTCTAGTGCCATGACAAATAATTGTAATAGGCCTAGCCTATTTATAACAGAATACTGAAGTTAATATAACCAGATATCTGTTATATCTATATAGATTTTATCCTCTATGCAGCCTTTATGTCAGTTTCGATTTCCCCCGTCATCAACAGGTCTGAAACAAACAAACAAAAAACAAAAAACCCCAAACATATATAGCATAACTAAAGAGGAAAGGAATGAAATTCGACGCGGCTGTGATACGCATGCGCAGTGACGTGTGTGTACATTCTTGAGCGGAAAATGATGGCGATTATCCAGAAGCTTGAAGAGCCTGTGCTCGCTATGGATGGAGGTGGCTGTGAAAACTAACAACACTTGCGGGGAAAAGTTGTTTGCTTTGGAAGTTCGTCACCTGTCTCGAGCCCTGGACATTTTCCGACGTTGGAAAAAGCGAGTGGACACGGGTTGAGACTAAACTGGTGTAATATTCAAGTGTGAAAGAGCCACGTAGCTTATAGAGCTCCAGATCACACACACACACACACACTGGCCTAGTGCTTTTAAAGCCTCCACACATACACATCAACCTGAAGAAGAGGAGTGAACGAGAAAATAAGATATAAAAAGCGGAACGAGCTGTTGGTGAGTCGATTCACGTTTGCAAATGATTTGGATTTACTAAATGTGCATTTGCACTGCATATGTTTGCTAGAGTGAATGTGTTTATTTACTCCACGCATGTAGACTTGATTGTGTAAGAGATCTCCCTTTTGAGACACTTTTAATGTGCAATGATCGGCATATTCAGTAACGTTATATGGTTTAAAAGTCTATATGAAAGAAATAGAGTAGGGCCTGAAGTGCACACGTCAACGTCATCTGATCACAGAGCTGCAGATTAAATACTGCTGCAGTCACTATACTCACTCTGGCCGTGTCTCAAAAGCTACTGAGCTTTCTAGCTAGACTGCATTTTTGGGCAGCGTGGGCGCGTGCAGCAGGTTTGCTCTTCATAGCCTCGTCAAATAAAAAAAGTATGTCTGCGTTTACATATCTAACAGTCTTCAGTTCGAACGTTCTTATGCATGTGTGATGTTCTGAAAGTGTTCGTTTGGAGGGGCGCCTGTGATGGTGAGCAAAATTGTTCAATTTAAACTTTCACTTTGCGCCTAAAATGTTCAACATGTTTAGGTACAAAGTTCGAAGACATCTTTAATAATAAAAAGTTGGTTTCGAACGTTCTTGCGTTTCGAAATCTTTATATTTGAACGTTCAATTCGGAGGTTAAATGTTAGGTTCGAACCCTGTGATGCACAGACATGTTCAGTTCGAAGTCCCCCAAAAATGTTCTTTTTGAATGTCTAAAATGTTTTATTAGAAAGTTCATGCCCAAAAATTCTAATGTTTCGAACTACTCAACAACGTTTTCTAGATAGACAGCTCGCTATGTTTTGACAGTCACACTGACACTTTTTTTGTTTTCATTGTGCTCCTCCAAGTTGGATTAATATGAAGTGATTAGCCTACATCAATTTTAGTAACAGTAAACTAGTAGTTTCTCAATGCATCAGTTTTAATACCTAAAATCAGCCTTTAAGTTTAGGCACTGTTGACCAAATTATTTGTATTTATTTTTTAATTAATTGACTAATTATTGCTCTGAACTGTGTAGTATTGTGTGTAGTGTGGGCTTCTATTATTAAAGGTTAAGTGTGCATTTCTGCACCACTAGTGTCATCAAATTCAGAGTTAAAACAATTATTATTATTATTGTCCCTTTGTCCTCCATTGGTTGGACAAACAGACAGTCCCACCCCAAACGCTGTGGTGTTTTGAAAGTGCCACAGGATTCAGCTTATAAATGTCTTTCTTGTAGTTTATTCTACATATTACACCAAGTTAGAAAGTATTTTGTAAAAAAAAAACACACTTTACCTTTACAAATCTACTCAGTAAATCTTCATTCCCTGTTATATTCCAATTTACCACCAGATGCCAGAAATGTTCAGTAATTCCTTCCTGGCAATATTGTGCACCACCTACTAGTATTATTATATTTTTAAAAAGGTCATGATGACATGGATTTATTTAATGTATTTAAAAAAAAAAAAAAAAAAAAAAAAATGTTCTTTGAAGTTTGATTATACTGTTAATAAAGTTTGCACTAGAAAAGTTATATAATATTCACAAAAAAGCTTATCTTTAGCCCTCATTCTGACCCGCTGTCTGAAATGATCCATTTTTAATGGTTGTCTCCTTTAAGGCTTTTCAGTAAACGGCCACTGTTACAATTGGCTAATGTCTTTGCATAGGAAACGGTATCAACGCCCAGTGCCCACCTACTATTGTACATGTATCATATCTACAATGATATTATCCATATAAAACATTCATTTACAGCTGCTGTAAATGAAGTTTCTTTGGGAACTCTTCATTACACTGTTCCTCGTTTACAAAACAATCTGCAGTCAAATGCTTCGAGCAAACATGTTGGGTGTGTTCGACTTGAAGCGGCACAGACTGATTATCAAAGTAAAGCACAAGACCGATTAGAGCAGACTAGTTGTTGACCGATATTGATGATGGCCGATGCTGATATAAAGCATATATATATATATATATATATATTATATATATATTATATAAAATGTAATATAATAATAATAATAATATATTATAGGGAGAGAGAGTTGTATTTGTTAAAGGTGCCCTAGAACTAGATGTAATATAAGTCTAAGGTGTCCCCTGAATGTCTGTGAAGTTTCAGCTCAAAATACCCCATAGATTTTTTTTTTTTTATTCATTTTTTTAATTGCCTATTTTGGGGCATAATTAGAAATGAGCCGATTCGGGGTGTGTGGCCCTTTAAATCCTGTGCTCCACACCCCAAGAGCTCGCACTTGCCTTAAACAACATTTTAGACAACTTAGACAAAAAGTTCAAACAGCTAACCCTCAATTTATCTTTACAAAGTGTTCGTCATGCAGCATGTCTAATCGCGTAAGTACAGTGTTTATTTTAATGTTTACATTGATTCTGAATAAATTTGAGGCTGTGCTCCGTGGTTAACGGCTAATGCTACACTGTTGGAGAGATTTATAAAGAATGAAGTTGTGTTTATGAATTATACAGACTGCAAGTGTTTAAAAATGAAAATAGCGACGGCTCTTGTCTCCGTGAATACAGTAAGAAACGATGGTAACTTTAACCACATTTAACAGTAGATTAGCAACATGTTAACGAAACATTTAGAAAGACAATTTACAAATATCACTAAAAATATCATGATATCATGAATCATGTCAGTTATTATTGCGCCATCTGCCATATTTTGCTATTGTTCTTGCTTGCTTACCTAGTCTGTTGATTCACCTGTGCAGATCCAGAAGTTCTGCCCTTGTCTAATGCCTTTCATAATGTTGGGAACATGGGCTGGCATATGCAAATATTGGGGGCGTACACCCCGACTGTTATGTAACAGTCGGTGTTATGTTGAGATTCGCCTGTTCTTTGGAGGTCTTTTAAACAAATGAGATTTATATAAGAAGGAGGAAACAATGGAGTTTGAGACTCACTGTATGTCATTTCCATGTACTGCGCTCTTGTTATTTAACTATGTCGAGGTAAATTCAATTTTTGAATCTAGGGCACCTTTAACATTAGTCAATCCACTGTGAACTAACATGAACAAACAATGAACAGCTATAATTTTATTAACTAACATTGAAGGATTAGTCCACTTTTAAATAAACTTTTCCTGATGATTTACTCACCCCCAAGTCATCCAAGATGTTAATGTCTTTCTTTCATCAGTCGAAAAGAAATTAAGGTGTTTGGGGAAAACAGTCCAGGATTTTTCTCCATATAGTGGATTTCAATGGCTACCAACAGGTTGAAGGTCCAAATTGCAGTTTCAGTGCAGCTTCAAAGGGCTTTAAACGATACAACCGTATTCGGAAAAAATACAACCGTTTATGCTTTATAAACACAAAATATCGCCTTGAACGTACTTCCCATTTTCGCGTTCTTCAAAACGCTTACGCTTCCTTATTCAACTTACGGAAAAAAACTAAACTGGCGCAGCGTTCGTTCCGTAAGTAGAATAGGAAAGACATAGAACATTCAGCGTAAGCGTTTTGAAGAATGCATAAACGGGAAGTACGTTCAAGGTGTTGAACGTACTTCCCGTTCAAGCATAAACGGTTGTATTTTTTCCCGAAAATGACAGATCGTTTCGCTAGATAAGACCCTTATTCCTCGTCTGGTATTGTTTAAAGCCATTTGAAGCTGCACTGAAACTGCAATTTGGATCTTCAACCTGTTGGTAGCCATCGAAATCCACTAATATGGAGAAAAATCCTGGATTGTTTTCCTCAAAAACCTTTGAGGAACCTTTCTTTTCAACTGACGAAAGAAAGACATGAACATCTTGGATGACATGGGGGTGAGTAAATTATCAGGAAAAGTTTATTTAAAATGGGACTAATCCTTTAACAAAGATTAATAAACACTGTAACAAATGTATTGCTTATTGTTAGTTCATGTTAATACATTATCTATTGTTAACAAATGAAAACCTATTGTAAAGTGTTACCTATTATTCTAACTCAAATTATACATAAAAATGTATGAGTTTGACATAAAAGATGACACATTTAATAAGGTTAGAAAAAATGCCCTTACAAAGGTAATAATGATAATCGTAATTCTCCAGCAAGTCATTCTAAGGAGTCAAATATCACCTCATAATGGGAAGGTTAATATCTGTCATTGAACAGAGGGTGCTCCTAAATTTGACTGTGCTCTTAAATTTTTAAAATTGAAATGTAAGCATAGAGCCCAGATCCAAATGGGCTGTTTAAACAATTTGTTCTGTTGTCAGGAGTAGCTAAAGCATATGTGAAGTACTCTTGAAACTAAATGGGCATCTGTATACTGTATCCATTGTGGACAGCGTCAATGATTTTAATAGTATGTTTTGCTTTTGACACAACGCTTGTGTAGACAGGTGTCAGCTGTTAAGTAACTGAATTGCAGTGAGCGGGTCCTATGGTGCGAAAATGTAAAATTATCTGTCGATATCTTGATCTAGAGGCAGTCTTATGCAAATGTATATACCTGTGTGACATCACAGATTCCACAATATCCAAATGAGATGTTTTTGGTGCTTGATAAAATAAATGAGGTGGATGTTTTAAGATAAGAAACTTGCAGGATGTTTTAATGGTACAAGGACCTCTTGTATGTAAAAAAAAATTAAAAAAAATAAAAGAAATTAGATTTCTCATGTCATGACCCCTTTAAAGACTGCATGCGTCTTGCGAAAGAACATTGTAACCGGAGCTACTTTTCTCCGTGTATGTCTATGGCGAGTTACGCAGTTACCATGATACTCTGTGGCTGGTCCTACCAGTCCGGTCTGAAGTAGTCCGAATATAAACACTTATTAAGTGTACCATAATGATTCAGGGTAAGGCAAAAACACAGTTTGGAAAAAGGATTCATGTTGTACATTCTCATTATATAATTTTTGTAAATTTTGAACACAAAAAAAGCTGCAGCTTTAATTAATAAAGAAAATTAAGGTTTTATGATGAAGACAAAATGTCTTTGACATAACTAAAAAAAAGAAAAGAAAAAAAGATTACATAATTTTAAAACTTTCACTAGCTTTTAATTAATTTCCCTTCACAAATAACTAAAACCGAGGCTATTTTACAGCTTGAGTTTTCCGTCACTGCACTGCAGGACACTTGGGTTATTTATTAACAGAGTCCTGGCTAATAACTAAGCAAACATTGCTTGTTTTAGCCCTTCATGCTGTTCTACGTTTACTTATGATGTTTTGAATGAGCCTACACTTTTCCCTAAAATATTATAGTGTCCTCCACATTAACAGCTGCATGGTCATTTAATTAAGTTTCATTCCCAAATGTCTCTCTTTATTTATTTGGAACATGCTTGAATTTGTAATGGAATCTTATTTACATGCAACATTAAAATCATGTTCCATTAAATTCCGCACAGCTTTAGGGCATGCATGCTTCCTTTTTCAGCTGTCAATCACAGCATGTATGTCATGCATCAGTGCTTGGATACAGATCTGTGATCCATCACAGCATAGAGCAAACTTGTTTTTCTTTTTTATCGTGGACACTGTGTGCATAAAATCTGGATTCTGAGGAAATGTAGATATTTTTAGGGCCTGAGCACCGATAGTATGATGACCCAATTGTGATTGCTTGGCCAATTATTCTTCTTCTCTGAAATGAATCACATTTTTGAGGGCCTAAACATGCTTAAAAATTCATGAAACTTTGCCCACGTGTCAGAAGTGGTGACAATTTAAGTATGACGTGGGTTTCAGATTTAGGTGTGGCAAAATGGCTCGATAGCAGCACCTAAAAAAAATTCAATTAAGCACCCTTCACGCTATGTTTCACGTATGAAGTTTGAAATTCGGTAGACACATATAACACTCCAATACCTACAAAAAAGTCCTTGGGAGCAAAATCTGAAAACCCAACAGTTAGGAAGTGAGATATTTTGAGTTTTCTCTGCAAAAACTGCAGAAATTTGGCCATTTCCAGACATTGTACTTTAACCCACTCCGGTAACACTCTATAATAACGTTCATTTATAAGTCACTTATAAATTATTAGTTAATGATGAGCTAATCATTTACAAAACATGATTATATGTTCATAAATGATTAATAAGTGATATGTTAACATTTTATGAATGTTTTGTTAATTCAGTTATAGGTCATTTATAAATTATTAGATAACGTTGAACAAATCATTTTACAAACATAAAAATAAATAAATGATTAATAAGTGATATACTAACATTTAATGAATGTTTTATTAATTCGGTTATAAGTCATTTATAATTTATTAGTTAATGATCAGTGATTAGTAAATGATCATTAGTAAATGATCAGTATATGATTTATTGATGAAGTTGTAAGCTGGTCAGTGTCCAAAAGCACAAACATGTAGGTATGCTAAAGCACTATTTTTAAGAGGAGTAATTTATTTGTTTTGAAGTGGATAAACATTTATAAATGCCTTACAGACAGGTGATTCCAGTGGGCAGCACAGACTTGTGTTATGTGTGTGGGGGTCTAGTGATGAAGTCAACCTCTGAACCAGTTTTAACTTCCACTGAAGCTCACATCAGGTGCACAGAGTTACAGGTAGACAGCTTTCTATACTCTCACCATTCAGCACTCACACTGCAGTACACACTACAAAGTGTTCAACACCTGTAATAGATGATGTGTAAACGCGTGAATAAATCATTTACAAAGCTTTCTGGATCCCCTATTCTAAAGTGTAAACCATTCATCACTTGTAAATGTGTTACGTATCATTTGTAGACCTTTCTTTCATGTTACAAATTATTTATGTATACAAGTCATTTTTAACACTTTCTGCATCCCCTATCCTAAAGCATAAACTATTCATCACTTATAAATGTGTTACATATAATTTGCAGATCTTCCTGTTACGTGATCCATCTCATTCCATCACTTTACCCAAGCCTAAACTTTACATTATTTAAAAAAATAAATAAATTAACACTCTGCCACCGCACTTAATCATCTTAACCAGCACTTAATCATTTAATTTTTATTTTGTTTTTCATGGAACGGCTCCTCACCATGACATGAAAACGCACCATGAACTGATAAAAAACGTAAAGTTAGTCCATTATTTTGTGCATTTTATTTTGTCTTCAGAAGTCGTACGATGCCATCTTGTGAGGAAAAGATTCTCTATATTGTATAATCGTTATATTCCGTTTATAATTGTACCAATCCGCTGTTTCATAACTTTCAAAATTGGCGCTTCTAACAATACGACACAGGTTTGCAGCAGTGACGTCCTTATAGAGTGCCTCAGGAATGACACATTTTTGTAGGCAAAACCCAGAAGCGAGTTCGCATTTTAGGACTTCCGGTTCCAACACCGTAAATTCTATGGGTTTTTTGAATGTTTTTTTGCTAAATCGCCTGAAATAAGGTCTGTGTTTAACAAAGCCTCTAAATACTTTCACGTTTTGATCTATGACATAAAACACACCAGTTATAACCCACTTGTGATTTTTTTTTTTTTTTTTTTACTTTTACTGTGTCTTAAAATCGGCAGTTGCTAACAAATTGCTAAAAGGGACTACTTCCTTTGGTGGGGACTTTAGACGTCGTCATTAAAAATGGGACATTTGGACAGCATTTCTCATGAAAAAGTGGATAAGTATTCATACACAGTGCAGATCATAATCAGCGAGCATGTTTTTACATGAAGTTGTTTTCTAAATAAAGTTTGAGGAAGCTTGGTGGTGGTGACGCTGATCCGCGACCATGGTGTGCTGTAGTCCGTTTATAGCCTACTGTTAGCCTTTTATATCTGACGACTTTATTTAGGCTTCAAAATCTATAAATGTTGTGTTAACTTGTAAAGATTATCTTGATAGACAAAACGTGTAAGTGTCATAACCCTTTGTTAAACACAGAGCTTATTTTCTGCGATTTTCCAAAAGTCTATGGGAAAAATGCATAGGCTTTCAATCGAGGGAACCCGTGCGCCGCTAACTTCCGGGTTGGCCTACAAAAACACATCATCCCTGGGGTACTCTGTTGGCTGTCACATTTGATTTGCGACTACCATAGAGTGTTTGCGACATGCCGAATTTGAATTGCTGTGTTGAGTTAGATTCAGCGCGACGCTTTGGAGGATGGACTTGCAGATCAGGGAATGTTTGCAGCGATTAAACACTTTAATTTCATTCTGTAACTCACATTAAATTATGTTTTGCTGTCATTTCGCTGGTAAAGTAGCACACGTGTCGTTTTGTCTGTTCTGTATACTGCTTTTTGTAATGTTTTAAATAAATTATTGTGACTATCGTACATTTATCTGCCTGTTACACTACGTATATTGTCAAAATGGCTATGCTTATAGGGTGGAGTGGGGAGCTTAAAATTATTCTTTTTATACAACAGTATATCAAAAAGATAACAGTCACTGTAAATATAGCTATATTGAGTTTTTATTTTTGTGAAGAGGCTAAAAAGTGGTCATGTTTAGGTATAAGGGGTGAGTTAGGGGCTCAAAGATATCTTTATAATAGTAAAATATATTTGCATAAAAATATTTAGATTTTTATATAAAAATATATAATTTGAATATCAGGATTCGTAGATTTTTATATCCTGTAACTGAAAGGTATACTCTGCATATGGCAAATAAATGGTAAATTTACAAATTGCAGTTTGTACATAATTTAAAAAAGAAGTGCAAATGATATGTAACACATTTATAAGTGATGATGAACAGTTTACACTTTAGAATGGGGGATGCAGAAAGTGTTATAAATGACTTGTATACATATACAAATAATTTGTAACATGAAAGAAAGGTCTAAAAATGATACGTAACAAATGTACAAGTGATGAATAGTTTACACTTCAGAATAGGGGATCCAGAAAGCTTTGTAAATGATTTATACATGCGTTTACACATTATCTATCCATGAGTTTCATGTGACGTCACTGTATTTTATCGCCGCCATATTTGTGTCCGGTCACAGTTGTGCAATCTGTTTAAAGGTCCCATTTTTCGTGTTTTTTTTTTTTTTTTTTTTTAAGCTTTGATTGTGTTTATAGTGTGCAATATAACGTGTTTGTTTCGCGTATTTTTCACATAATTTACTTATCTGTATACCGCTGTTTCCACTGTCATAAAAACGGGCTGATGACTTCCTTGTTCTATGAAGTCCCTCCTTCAGAAATACGTAACGAGTTCTGATTGTGCCAGCGGTTCCTGTTTTGTGATTCGACAGCAGCTTAGCGCTCCTTGCCCAGAAAGGTCACGCCTCTTACCATAACGTGTGCTGCACATAGTTTTACATGTGGATTATTGTGGTGTTGTGCCGAATGAACACAAAAGACAATAATTCCCGAGAGACTGAACTCTTTAATCTCCACAAGCAGCGACAGAAAATGTACAACGTTAGCACTCACTCAGAAGAGTACCTCATACGGAAAACAGCACATATACATAAACATAGTCCCCTCTTGTGGCCATTATGTGCACTGCAGTCCAACATTAACTATTGCAGTAAGGATACCACAATTATAATTTTCGGGAACCGAGTTAAACATAAATTGTAACCATTGATCTCTAAGTACAGCGTCCCTGGGAAGGCCAAACAAAAGTGATTGGACTGCGGGATGAAAATAACACTGTTTCGATGACATGGCGACAAACACACTCTACAAACGCAACTCTTGCTCTTCTCCGTGGGAGCGCAACAAGACCACGCCCCCTTTTTTGTGTATTCCTGTGGGTGGAGGTTAGTCAAAAAACTGTTTTAGTGACGTCATTAAAGAAGGAAGTAGAGGGATGTAGTCCAAACTGGCCGTTCGATGTGGGCGACTTCTGTTAAATAAAATATCTCGCTTGGCATTGAACTTTGAGCTTTAAAATTTTAGATTTTATTTATACTCTAACAACAACATTACACACTAACTAAAGTTTGAAACATGGGATCACGAAGAACGGGACCTTTAAGTCTATGGTGACAGCAGCTACAACTACCAGAGGAAGGCCAACAAAACACTCTCAGAAGGTTCACAACAAATTTACAATATGTCTGGGATATGTAGTGCTGTTAGCCATTTCAACAGTTGTCAGAACTAAAAATGTATTTGATCCCAAAGGAGTTAGATCGGTGGAATTATTGGCTTCATTCAGAAAGGACCACACCACTGGCAGCCAACGCACAACATTAATAACTGCTGGGACTGTAATTTACATAACATTATAGTTGTATACAATATTGTATTAAAATATTGTGAATTCTAGTTGCTGTGTTTCAGCATATCGCCACCTGGTGTCAACAGGAAATGGCATGCTTTCCACTGTAATTCACTCCGTAAAAACACATTTCATTATGCCACAAAGTACCAAACATGCTAGAAACACATTAAATCAAGCAATGTTAATGATGTGCGTTGCTGCCAGTGGTGTGGTCCTTTCTGAATGAAGCCAATAATTCCGCCGATCTAACTCCTTTGGGATCAAATAAATTTGTAATTCTGACGACTGTTGAAAAGGCTAACAGCACCACATATCCCAGACATATTGTAAATTTGTTGTGAACCTTCTGAGAGTGTTTTGTTGGCCTTCCTCTGGTAGTTGTAGCTGCTGTCACCATAGACTTAAACAGAGCGCGCAGCTGTGACCGGACACAAATATGGCGGCGGGCATAGCGGAAGTGACGTCTTTGAAACCCATGGATAACAGGTGTTGAACACTTTGTAGTGTGTACTGCAGTGTAAGTGCTGACTGGTGAGGTTATAGAAAGCTGTCTTCTCTGAAACACATGGAGTATTTAACTCTGTGCACCTGATGTGAGATTCAGTGGGAAGTTAAACTGGTTCAGAGATTGACTTCATCACTATATCCCATACAAGTCTTTGCGGATGAGTTAAAGGATTTAATACAATCCACTGGTATCACCTAACTGTAAGGCATTTATAAATGTTTATCCACTTCAAAACAAATAAATGACTCTTCTTACAGGTATGCTAAAGCACTATTTTTATGTTTGTGCTTTTGGACACTGACCAGCTTACAACTTCCTCGATAAATCATATACTGATCATTTACTAATGGTTTGTTCAACATTTGTTCATGATTAACAATTGTTTATTGAGATAATGATACTAAAACAATTTTGTCATAAATACTTACAAATAATGTATCAACTAATAATTTATAAACCATCTACTAATCTGTTTGATTTATTTGATTAAGATAACTTAAAACACATTTATAAATTGTTAGCATAACACTTATTAATCATTTATGAACGTATATTATCATGTTTTGTAAATGATTCATTCATCATAAACTAATAATTCATAAAAGACTTATAACTAAATTAATAAAACATTCATAAAATGTTAACATATCACTTATTAATCATTTATAAATGTATATTCATGTTTTGTAAATGATTTGTTAATCATTAACTAATAATTCATAAAAGACTTATAACTGAACGTTATTATAAAGTCTTACCCAAACTCCTCCTAGAGCATTAATCAAATCAACATATTTGGTAAGTCTAATCTAAAGGCTTTTGCGATGTTAAATTGGGAAGATCTTGAGTTTTTGTTTGAACGACGTGTCTGTGGCGGCCTGACAAAGTCAGGCATACAATGTCCGATCTGCCCAAACTTCACAATTTATTAAAGTCCTGACCTGGAGACATCTACATGCCAAATGTTCAGTTAGTCATAGCGCCACCTGGTGGCAAAAGGAAATGGCATGCTTTTCACTGTAATTCACTCCCTGAAACACATTTCATTATGCCACAAAGTACCAAACATGCTACAAAACACATTAAATGAAGCAACACTTGGCTAGGTGCTAATGTGTGCAATTAACACCATGAAAAAGGAAGTTATTGTAACTCGGGCATAACATACATTTGCCATGTCCAAATACCCACACTTGTGGTCTTTGCACTTGACCACTTGTCTACTTGCATGACGTATTTCCTGTATTTGGCCCAAGTGTTCAAGTAGGCGTGAAGATCACAAGTGGTGTACAGAACTTTTTGATTACCCGATGGGACACATTTATAGCGTTTCTTTTTATTATTATTTTCAGTGCTTTGCATTTTAAAATAAACTTCTAAATGTTTGTTCAGTGGTCACTATGTAACTAACAGAAGACAAAATATTAAAATAGTGGTGCTTCTAATTAAGTTGACCACTTGCAGTTGCAGCAGTTGCAAATGTTGCACAAAATACACATAGCCTACTCATCTTTGCACCAATAAAATGTGCAACACTTTGTTTTACTACCAAATTATATGTATCTAATTAATTTAACTTTGAATTTAACGTTTTCATTGACATCTCATGATTTCAGGGCACGTGAGTTCATGAACATAATGCATGATGGGATATGCTTAGCCTCGAATACTGATCCAAAGCAGTATTTGAGATAGTGTGGGTTTAGTGTGTGTTAAGGGCACTGCGCTTTTGGCTTTTTTAAGACACAGGACAGTGGCTTTTTTACTTCTTGTCGCATACACAAGCTCTCAAGTGGCCAAGACCGCAAGTATGGGTATTTGGACAAGGCAAAAGTCTGATCTGCCCCAAACTTCACATGTTTGAGAAGAGTCACACCCTGAACACATCTACATGACAATATTCAGTTATAGTAATTGCGCCACCCACTGTAATTGAGTAGTATTGTGATATTTTGCTTGAAGATATTGTATCAATACACGGACGTGAAGTGTTGATGTTTTCAGGGATTTCGGCTCGGGATTGCGAGTATTGTTCATAATTTTTATGTAAGTTCCGCACTTAAAATGTGGGAAATAATGAGAAATTTTCTTTTCATATTGTAGTTTCACAGTGCGAGTAAATCCGAGCTATGCATTTCTCTCTCTCTCTCTCTCTGTTGCAGCTTGTGTGTTTTCGGTTATTTCTGAACATGGACCAGTCAATGAAGGCTAATGAAGTCATCTGCGGTTAGGCTGCACAATATGTAATTTTAGCACTGATATTGTGATGTGCACATCTGCGATAGTAACATCGCAGGATGTGCAATGTCAAGAATGGGGATCGTAGTTATGCCTCTACAGACCAGACACCACAGTTTGAAACACGTGTTTTGTCAACATCTCGGATTAATTGCAAAGTTTAACCATCATAGAGTGAAAGTTTATCATTTGCCCGTGTTTTAGGTCTTGTCAGTTGAAACATTCATGCCATTTAAGCCATTCGAGCTCAAGAAGACTCAAATTCGGAACTCGTGTGCTTTTCTGTTTTATTTCTCGACTATTTGTGCTTGAACGGACACACACACACACACACACACACACCGATCTCAGTGAGTGTCCTTGTAAACACAGTCACATATGGCTTACATGAATGTACTGTAAACAATTGAGAAAGAAAATTGATGTGTATCATTGTATTGGATCCATGCATTAGCTCTTAAAGTGACAGTAGCATAATATACCCTCTGCTTTCTGTGTCATTAATGTTAATCAAACAACAAACTCCAAAGAGAAAATCACTTTTGTAGCTTTAACAAAGATAGATTATATTTAATTTATATAGTGAAGACTATGCAATGTTATATATATATATTTTTTTTTTACATTTGATTATTCAGTTTCTGTACATGAACATTGTTAGACTTGTCTGAAAAACAAAGTGCTGTTTATTATATTTATATCTTTGTTATACTGTATTTATCTAATGCTAATGTAGTTTCTTTTAATTATCTTCTATGCAGATTTACTCCCCTTCAAAATCACCTCAATCATTCTGATTCTTTCCAAATAGAGCTATTCAAGTCATCTGGTGAAATTGTTTTCATATCCCAATATATATATATATAGCAGAAAAACAAATATCGCAATGCCAGTTTTTCCCAGTATTGTGCAGCCCTAATCCGTGGTTGAGTATACCCAGGCTTTTAGATGCAAACCGTCTACATAATGTCATAATACAACATGTTTGACAAGAAAGACAGCAGCAGCAGTCAAACGTTTTTTATGAGAGGGTGAAAAGGGATGCTTAAAACAGCCTACCGGAAATACTCTTTTGAAATCAAATTGTATATACTGGGATTGTACATAAATTGTGAGCATCAGGAAGCCGCTATCAATATGCCTGGTATTGAAATCGCTTTTTTGCGATTTTTGTGAATGTGCGGTTGCTTTTTACTTTTGCAATCAAATTTTCAAATTCGCGATCACATGTTCTCTGTGTATAGGGAGCGGCTGTACAGACAACACATTTTAAAAGATATTTGCCAATGATGTTCAGGATCTCTTGCACACCAAATCCTCTTGTCAGTCATCTCTCCTCACACTCACCACATGATCAGTGAAATCTGACTCCCGCTGCGACTCTGCAGCTCGTGCTGTATGGAGAAGAGCAGATGCTTTCAGTTTATAGCTGTATCCACTGTCCAACTGAACTAAATGGTTTTTACTTCTATAAAAAATGCAAAATGACAGTGGCGCAGTGGCCAAGTAATGTAATCATTGTAGGGCCGAACACCGGTAACACCGACTACCATAGCAAGCCTAATATGAAGATGTAAGAACTGAGAACTCCATCTTATTAGATAAGAACATGTAGACAAAGTTTCGTGTTTGGGACATTTGCAGTTGAAAAAAGATAATAAATCATAATATACTTTAATTTATGTTGTTGCAATACGCAGCATAACCTTTATAATCACTATAATAACGTATCGTGGCTTAAGAATCGTGAAAATATATATCGTGCACTATATATACACTATATATATAATATATATATATATATATATATATATATATATATATATAATTATACGTACTGTCCACTTGAGTTAGTTTAGCATTTTCCAATCTTTTGTTGTCCTTTAATGATGCAGAATGTTGTATTGTGGCAAGTTGCGCAAGCTTTATGAAGCCGCTAGGAAAACCACTGGATTCCAATTTAAGGACACTCACAATGACTTTCTAAGCCATTTAGTCAGAAGATGAGAATTGCACTGGTCACCGTTTGCATTACAATTGGTTTGTGGAGAGACTAAAACATTATCAGCTGCAGCTGAACAGCTGTGCGATGCAAACTGTGCCTGAAACTACCCTGTTTGGACAATCTGAAAAGTCATGTTCTAACCACTGAAACTGAAATGTTGACTCACAATCAGAAAGTTCGTTTGCAAGAACATCTGATAGGCTGACATTTTGACAGATTTTATTATAAATTCGTGGGAATGTCTTGCTCTTGAGGGTAAATGCACCTTCCTTGTGTAATTGTCATAAGTTTTTTGTATTGTTTTGGTGTCAATTTTCTAGTGTGGGATTTTTTTTTTTTTTTTTTTATGCAATACTTAGCTTTGACCTATAAAAAAAAAAAAAAAAGAGAGATGAAAAACATCTTTAGAAGTCATAATTAATTTGGATTTTTACCAACTTTATACAATTTAACTAAAAGTAGGCAACAAATTAATAAAACTTGACCATGAATTGTGTGTAGTGGGAACAAATTCTTATTTTCTGGCCACAATATCTATTTTTTCCCCTGTAATTTCTGGTCGTATCATTTACATTTCATTCTGGCATCTGCATAAGGGACTTTCTGATTCATTCTCCAGAATGTTTTTCTTTTAACTGAAAGGCAGATGTTGTCATGCTTGATGCTTTGTCTTTGCCTAATTTTTCCTCTTCAGTCATGATCTTGATTTCGAGGTTTCAATAGCTGTGTGTGCACTCCAGCTAAATATGTTGCACCTTCTAAGTTCTCCTATTCTTGCTTACAGGTTCAGAAATCATGATAACTATGACGTGATGTTTGTTCAAGTTATTTTGCCCATAATAAGAAAGCCCTGCTAGGCAGTATTCTATTTTTCCTCTCTCTTTCTCACTTCTCGGCTAAAACAGGAAACATTTGCACTAATGCAACAAAATGAAGCACAAATGATGTGCGTTAGGCATGTAATTCATACTTTATCCTATCTATTTTACCATTCCTTTGTAGCTAAAAAGAATGATGGGAAATGTAGTCTCTCTTCATAAACCTGCTACATAACTAGTGTTTTCTTGCAAGGTCTTCTTCATCAATGGTAGTGCAAACTAAATTCAGTCAACATTCACAATTACAACTTATTATTATAATCAATACCAATTTGCTTCCTTCGTAATTCTGTAATCGACACACCCCTAACACCCCCAAGTAATTTCCCACCAGTAATTACGACTTTATGGTTCATGTGCATTCAAGTCGCAAATACAATCATTACGACAACGCGTCACAAATCCTTTTCAGTTCGCACAGAGTGACACATGCATTCTGCAACCAAACTCACCCATAAATTATTCAGGTAGTTGACAGTATGTATAGAATGTACAAAACCAAACTAAGCTACTTGTTGTAAATGTTGTGATTTAAAGATTTAACTCTCTCTGGTCACTACCTTTTTTCCTTCAATTAAAAATGTTCAGCTTCAATTGGTGCCATCCATTAATAGAGTTTGTACCGAAATTTCTGTAGTCATTGCTGATGTGACTACAAATTAAATCTGTCTAAATATACAGTACCGTTTAAAAGTTTGGGGCCAGTAAGATTTTTTTTTAAAATTATTATTATTATTAATAGTGCAATGGTTTTCAACATTGGTACTAATAAGCTTGTTGCTTAAGCAGCAAATCATCATATTAGACTGATTTCTGAAGAATAACGTGACTATGAAGACTAGATTAATGATGCTGAAAATGCAGATTTGACCACAGGAATAAATTACATTTTAAAATGTATTCAAATAAACAGTTAAAATTGCCTCT
Source organism: Chanodichthys erythropterus (assembly GCF_024489055.1). Lineage (NCBI taxonomy): Eukaryota > Metazoa > Chordata > Actinopteri > Cypriniformes > Xenocyprididae > Chanodichthys > Chanodichthys erythropterus. Next base: position 32,536,247 of record NC_090237.1, read on the forward strand.
GGTTCAATTATTTAAGACTAATAAACATTCAGTAGTAGTAAAATAAGAAACAAAGAAATTAAATAGACTTATAAAAATACTTATTTTGACATGCCAGTCATGGTCATTTCCTGAGTTAAAGCAGTTCTTCTTTTATGTTCCACAGAAGAAAGGGTGCTTTCACACTTGGTTCGATTGCCTGGACCGAACCCAAGTTTGATTGCCCCCCCCCCCCCCCTCCACCTACCCCCACTGGACTGTTCACACATTATATTATTGGGGTCCGACCCGTGGTTCATTTGCGTCATCAAACCAGCAGCTGTTTAATCCGTTGCTTAGTAACAACGGCGCAGGAGAAGGCGGCAAAATGCATAACGTTGCTCTCCTCACTTTTATATTTTTGTTTTTTAACTGTTGGTTTTGTTCATCACAACACTTGCGTCTATCTGTCGTGAATGTAGAATGCTGAAGGCGAGCAGAAAGTGAGTGAAACACTCACACAAACACACTTTTTTTAAAATCAAATAATACAGCATTAATAGCGGTACAGTTCCGCAGTTTGGTACGTTTGCGTTCATATCAGAAGCGAACTGTACCGGAGTTCACTTGAACCGCACCCCAGACCACCCTTTTTAAGCGGACTCGACTTGGATACGGTTCGTGGGTGCGCACCCGAGTTCAGAAGACAGTGTTCACATCATCCAAACATCCAATCGAACCCGGGTGTGCACCAAAATTGCTAATGTTAAAAAGCACCCTTAGTCATGCAGTTTTCCAATGACATGAGGGTGAGAAAATGATGACAGAATTGTTTGGTGAACTGTCCCTTAAAATGATCACATGACCTTACTTATTTGCGGTTTAAGCATAATCATTCTAATATCATGCATGTAAACACACTGTTCAATGCAGAAATTAAGATGCGTGTATCACAGTGCTGATGATAATGTATTGCATGGCAAAACCTTCAGATTCCCTCTGAAGATTGTATTCTTTCTGGCTTTTTTTTTTTGTTGTTGTTGTTGATGCATTTAATAAGAAAAATTCTAATTATGACATTCTTAAGAGGTATTTTAATTCCTTACCATGAAATGTCAACTCTTGTTCAAAACAAAATCAGAAAGGCCACAGAAACTTTGGAAGTTCCTTGGTCTCCCACACACCAAATTGGATTTTCCCCTCGTAGCCTCACCTTTTGTAATCAATTTTTTTTTTTTTTTTTATATGTCATATTTGAATTAAAGGGGACCTATTATGCAAATTTCACTTTTACATGGTGTTTGAATATAAGTGTGTGTCGGCAGTCTGAGTCATTTGCATGTTCTACTCATTGTGACATCACAGTGGAACAGGCCTCGCCCACAACTGGTGACTGGATCTGACCTACTAGCTTAGATCTTCCCTGAGTGAGTTGTACACAGTCCGCCATGTTTATCTCCTTTCTAGAGCAGCTAGTCAAAACACAAAAATATCTCGGCTACTCAGCTGCGTGATAAACAGTCTAAATGTTCTGTTGTTGGCTGTATCAGTGAAAATGGAATGCTTTTTTCCTTTCCACTGTGCCACTATTCAATTGCTTTTCTATGTAAACACGCTAGATTGATGTGTTTGATTGATGCGAGCACAGGAAACAATGTTCTAAAACGCAGAAGAAATTTAACTTAAAAAAAAAAACTCATCTTGACACCTTGCATTTTCCACTTCACATTTTTTTGGTCTCAAATGGGAGAAAAAATGCAATGTCTGTCTAGCACATCTAATGTGTATTATTATGATTTATTAATTATTAGTAATTTATTAGTATTAGTTTTATTCAGTATTTAGGGACCAGGATATTATAGCGACTTCTTCTTTTATAGCGGTCTCCCTTCACTTGGGCAAGTAAGCACCCAAAACACCCCAGCAACACCCAAAAAAATGAATATAGTGACACTCATCCAATTTCTTTCTCAACTGTTTAAGTTCACTTAAAGGATTAGTTCACTTCTGAATGAAAATTTCCTGATAATTTACTCACCCCCATGTCATCCATGTCATTCATGTCTTTCTTTCTTTAGCCGAAAAGAAATTAAGATTTTTGAAGAAAACACTCCAGGATTGTTCTCCATATAGTGGACTTCAGTGGGGTTCACCGGGCGGAAGGTCCAAATTGCAGCTTCAAAGGGCTCTACGCGATCTCAGACGAGGAATAAAAAAAAATAACATTTGTTTTTTAACCACAAATGCTCGTCTTGCACTGCTCTGTGATCCACACGCATGACATAATCATGTTACAAAGGTCACTCGTGTCTACAAAGTGAATGTGCCAAGATTAAGCCAACTGCCCGTTACAAAAAATAAAAGGTAAAACAACGATATCGAAAAATTTTTAGGAAGTTTTTCACCCTACCGGGGTACTTCCGCCTACGTCACACGTGACCTAGGACATAATGTGTGGCGCGTCACAGAGCAGTGCAAGACCAGCATTTGTGGTTAAAAAGTATATAATTATTATTATTATTTTTTTTAATTAAATGACCGATCGTTCCGCTAGACAAGACCCTTATTCCTCGTGTTTGTTGTGTAGAGCCCTTTTGAAGCTACACTGAAACTGCAATTTGGACCTTCCACCCGGTGAACCCCACTCAAGTCCACTATATGGAGAAGAATCCTGGAATGTTTTCCTCAAAAACCTTAATTTATTTTCAACTAAAGAAAGAAAGACATGAACATCTTGGATGACAGGGGGGTGAGTAAATTCTCAGGAAATTTTCATTCAGAAGTGAACTAATCCTATAAGAAATATATGACTGTTTACGAGAATACTTGCCGAGACAGGAATTTTGTGTGTAGGTGTTCAAAGTACAAGAAGACACGATTGAGTTTTCGCGTGTGTTTGAAATGTTGATCTCTGTATACGCACTGAAATCAGCATGCGATTACTGAATTGAGTTCTTTTTAGCCTCTTCTTGCGTTTTGAATGTTGAAAATTGTTTGAATGTTGAAATTGACAAAGACTTAGAAACTAATGCAAATGATAAACCCCAAACTGATAAAATCAGTGAATTACATGTGTGCCAAACCGAGGGGCCATACGAATCAACTGCGATCTACGACACATTAATAATTTCATGATTTTTGATTGCACAAATCTTTCATTTATGTATCACTGACTAATATGCATCACATTAAGTTTTAGTTTCTGTTATATCTGTGTAATTCAAATTGCATTTAGGCTTAAATATTTTAGCTCATAGCGATAGTCACACATCTTCCTACAATGCCCTTACTTTGTTTTTCTTCAGAAAAATCTTGTTTGTCATTGTTAATTCCCCCTAGAAATTTCCAGCTGTTTCCCCTGTAGGCATGGATGATAAACAGTACTATGCACGAAAATTGCTTTTTGTATGTAATGGTGACCAGGTTCAAATGAAAGAGAGTTATATTCTTATCTATGAAGTCATTCCCTCCTCCCCCACACTTCCTGCTGACGAAACGCCATCGGTTTGTCATTTTCAGGTACTACCAACTCACAGTGAGAGATCCTTTTTGTGCTCTCAGAAAAGGTTGGAGGTGTTCACCACGTAATCACTTGAAACAATTACAGTTCCCATGAATGTGAAGGGCCGTCATTTGACACCCCCCCCCCCAAAAAAAATCTTCTTGTTACACCTCCTAATAGGAAGCCATCACCTCCAGTGTCTGACCTTTTGCCCCTCCAAGAACAGATTTGCACCCTTAGGCCGTGCTCCACTGTTGGCGTCATCCGCTCTCTTGCTGAGAAGAGGAATTAGACCGTGGAAAGCACTCAAACTGTTGCGCTCAGAGAGAGTGAGTGCTGACTACCACCTTCTTGCCATCTTGCTAACCACCCACCCCTGCTGTGGCCTCCCTCTTATTATGGTGTTGCGGTTTCAAAATAGCAGGTTTACGACAGAAAAGAAACAAAGTATATTTTTCTTTTTACTCAACAGTTGTGCACTGGAATTACCTGTTAAATCATTGGGGCTTCAAATATGTTCAAGTGTTGTAGCAATCGCAGAATTTCACTAGTCCCAATACCAGATGCTTGATGCCAATTTTGATATCTAAAGAATTATATGCACCCTATATGCACCCTACCATTTAAAACAAAAACAAAACTTTTATTCAACATTAAATTAATCAAAAGTGACAGTAAAGATCTTTTATATTGTTAAAAAAGATTTCTATTTCAAATAAATGCTGTTCTTTTGAACTTTCTCTTCATTAGAGAATTCTTTACACAATATGAAGCAGCACAACTGTTTTCAGCCAATACAGGAATTAATTACATTTTGAAACATTAAAATATGAAACTAAATTGTATTTTACATTGTAATATCTCACAATATCAATGTTTTTACAGTATTTTTGATCAAATAAATGCAGCCTTGGTGAGCAAATCATTTATATACACCCATGGGAGTGTATGCAAATATATAATATAATAATAATATAATATAATATAATATAATATAATATAATATAATATAATATAATATAATATAATATAATATAATATAATATAATATAATATACACTTTAGTTTAAACAAAATGGTAATAAAATGACAAGATCTCGGAGTTAAACTGTGTTTACTGTGTAAACAATTAATCTTAATTATGTCTGAAACACTTAAGGAAAACATGGTCAGGTCAAAGTGTCTGAATAATTTTTGGTTCCAAATTTGTATCAGTCTTGCTGGTAGTCCACTGTATGAATAATTTTGGGGTATAATATGTCAGTTTACTTTTTTTGCTATCCTCACTTACATAATTGAACTATAGTGTCCTGCACCCACTAGTAAAATATATCAAAAATGTCTGAATAATAATGATAATAATAATAATAATATTTATCACTTATTAAAAAATATTTAAAAAGAAATAATAAACATGTATTTAAATTACTGTATTTTACAGTTTTAAAAACATTTTTAAAATAATTACATTTTTATAAGCAATGAAAAACTGAATAAAAAGTAATTTATAATAAATACAGTCTCAAATATTTATATATTTTCAAATGCAAATAAACTATTTTTACTAATGAAAAGTAAATATAATACTGAAATGAAATAATGGTGTGTTTTTTTAAACCTCTATCTCTAGCTATACAATTATATTTTTTGATGAAAATTTGTACATTTACCTGTACAAGACGGTCCACCACAATACTAGATTTATGAGGTGGTTCGCCAGAGTTGCTGTGTATTTGCTTAGGTGTTTTGAGTGGTTGTTAGCACATTGCTACATAATTACTATATTGTGATGAGTGGTTGCTTAGTGACTCAAGTCAAAAGAGCACACCCCCAAATTTCTATGATATTCCTCACTCTAGGTATGACTCTGGTCCCTCCTTCAGTTGAAGTCGGTGGGATTGTCTGTCCTATTTAACATCTGCCAGGCAAGTCCTGGAAGTCTGATTGATAATGGCAAACCTCTCAATGTTCTAAGATCAATTCATACCAAATGTGGTGTGGCATGATGACTCCAACACCTTATTGAAGCATTGACTTGGAAAGGAAGTACCAAACGTGGTGCACAAAGCACAGCTGAATTAAACCTGTAACACTGTTAATACATAGTGTTAAGATGCAGGTGCTTCATTTGCCCATCTTCCTAAAGCCTGTGTCTGCTGAAAAGCGGTTTGTTAAGTCTTTGTAGGATTCGTCTTATTGAACATCACCCCTATGTATGGGTTTAAGTAGGGGACTAGCTAACGGATTAGACTGATCGCTGAGGCCGATGAGAACGCATGCGCTAGATACTAATGAGCTTCAAGGACACATGTTATTTCCTCCTTATTACATTCTGCTTGTGACTCATTGCGGGTCTGATACATGGGAGAGAGAGAGAGCGCGCACGCGTGCCTCACACCAGGCTGTACTCCATACTACGAGTTGATTAGTCCATTTGAATTCGTTATGGAGTGCGTCTATGTGGACGTGGCAGGGAACAAATGGCACATTTTCATTCCACTGATGCTTTGCACCCAGACAGGTCAAAGAGTCCCTGAATACAATGAATGAAGCTTAAAATAGTTCATATTTTCTCTTACGCACAATTCTAAAATAAGAAAGAAGTGGTGAGAAGCATTGTGTTTGACGTCCCACTCTACGCTCGAAACCATGACTGACCCTGAAGAGACGGTGCAATTTTCTGAACTGCCTGACTAAATCTAAAGTACAAGGCCACTAATTATTCAATGGAAATACTTGTTCTTTGTTATTGTACTTCCCCATAAAGTCATGTATGTTTAAACTTAACAGAGAATTAAAAGTCAAGCCTAAAGGATGTCCATACCACTGTGGGTGTAAGGTTAAAAATGACCTCATGAGCAAAGGTAGAAATTATTCTTAAATGCTAATCAGATGCTTGTGTTTAGAGTCATTTAAGTGGCTTAGTGAGTGATACTTTTCTCTATTAAAATGTTTTACTGACTATTTTTTTGAAGGTAAATTGCATGTAAATTGCATGTTTGATCACAATTTGAAGTGCCATATACTGTATCACAAACAGTGCAAGAAAAGTTTGGTGCTGAAGCTTAGGGGTAATGGATTTAAAAAAAAAAAAAAAAAAAAATCTGTCACTGATCAAACAGAATGGAGGTTTTACAAACCAAAATATGTTCTGTAGTAGTATAGCTTTCCATAAAACATATGTTGTCAAAATCAAGCTAAAATCTCATATGTACATTTCCAAGTTTGGCTGAAATTATTTCATAATTGTAATATTTGAAATATACATGTAACATGCATGCAGTCATTGTGGCGATTCTGAATGAATGTTTTTTAATGGCAAAATTAAATATTGATTAAATCCTTTGTGATTTCAGGAGCAAGCAGTGCCTCTCCTGTAGTGTGGATGAGGGAGTCATGGCTGAACACACCTCCCCACTGGAGTCCGGCCAGTTGCTCAGCCCAGACATCCCAATGCTTACCTCCCCGCCACCCCCTCCGCACCCGCCCAACATCGTCAACGGAGATGTACCACAACAGGTAGGATAAGTCAGCATCGGTTTTTCACCCTTAAGTCCTTAAGCTATGTTCTGCAGAAAAAGCAATTTTCTACCCAGCAAACTGCTGAAGTTGTGATGAAATAATTTCTCATGACAGACTTGGTTCTGCTGAACCCTGGCCTGTCTGTTGATTTGATAATATATGAGAATGAGTGGGCGATATAAGTAATGTTAATGTATAATTATGTAATTTCAATTTTTATATATATTTTAGTAAATATTTTCCTACTTTATTTATTAGCAATACTAACAACACTTATATTTTGTTAAAATATTTTAAAACATGCAAAGTGGCATGCAGGTACTTTGTTGTTTCAAAACTGGTTTGTTTGTCACGACTCCATAATGCTCAGGGCACAATGTTTTGCAACAATGTTGTCATATATGATGGCAAAAGAATACACACACCTCTTTGCATCAAGAAACAAAGTAACTATCCAAATAAATATAATCCAAAATAAATACAGCATTAGGGCAGTATCGGCAAAACCAGATTGAGCGGTTCAGAAGGAGAAGAGGTATGACTAGTATAAAAAGCTTATTTTTGGTTTCCACAGCATCTCAGTATCGGACGTGAGTAAAATAATAATAAAGCGGGCTACAAGATGGAGTATAATTCAAACAGATTTATTAAGTAACTCCCGACCAAAAGGCATAGCACTTCTCTTTCAGTTTCCTGTCATTAGAGCCTACTGTTACTTAATATTACATGCATTCCCCTCATTAGTTCCTAATATTACCTTATATTATAAACTAGTAAGTATCATCAAACAAAATAAAAAGACAAAGTATGAAATATAAATAAGCTAAATGCACAATATTTAATTTTTATAATAATTTCATAAATAAAATTAAGTTACTAATAATAGAATGCACAAATAAATAGGTAATAATAATAGTAATAATAAATAGTAATAATAGTAATAATAATTTCATAAATAAAACTATGTAACTAATAATAGAATGCACAAATAAATAGCTACTAATAATAGTAATAATAAAAACCGCAATAAATAAATACACGACTATAACACTAGGTTTTCTAAACGATGAGGGAACTGCAGAAGATTCATGAGTTAAAGGATTAGTTCACAGATCAGGTTTATGCAGTGTAGGCCTAATTAGGAAAGGTGTTTACTATTGCTGCGTTCACAGTCACTTTTTGGGATTTACAGCAGCAGTTGCTTACAAGTGTGAATCCTGAAAGGTTTTATTCATTCAAGAGCTTAAAATAGCTGCTTGAATATTTTCATTCAGCTGAAGTCATGACTGCATTCTAAGGAGCCATAGTGGTAATCATAGCGACAGTATTAAACATGACAGTGTCCATAAAACCAAAAAATTTTGGTCAACCAAAAATTGACCACATTTTATTAAATAAATGAGTCCAATCAAGGCAGGAGTTCATTCTTTAGATAACTTAAATAACCAACAACAGCATTTAAATTCTTTGTAACTGGTTGCAGAGATTACGTTTGAGCCGCTCACCTTACAGCTTTGCACTCACTGCAGTTCGTATAAAAACTGAATGCTGTATGAACACAGCTGTATTAGGCACAAAAATGGGACTGACAACTGTATTCTAGCGCTGTGTAAAACTTCACTGTAGAGTCCAAATACTTAAAATTCCGTCTCGCCGTTTTGAGGTAGAGCCCCGGGATGTTTTCATTTCAGATGCTCCTGCATAGAAGTTGTGCTACTGTGGTATGCCATTGCAGTTTTACAGAGTGTGTAGAACACCATTTTATTCTGTTTTAAAAATTCCCACATTTTAGATCAGGCTCAATATTTTTGTAACAACGGCTGATTTTCAGCAAGCACAAGGAGTGCCGTTCCAGCCCTATAAATAGTGCATTTAAGATCATTATGAAATTCATGATGCTGCTTAAAATATTAATGTAAATATTAATCTTTTGGTGATTTTTGTTGCGGCACAGCAATTGTTCTTGTGATTTTGTTAACATGACTACAGTGTTACTATTCCGTCATCATAGACAAGGAGTGGTGTAACTCCCAAAGTGTCGGCATCAGCTCTTGTGGCTCTGGGCATTATTTGCGTCACAGACCCTGACCTGGCACTGAGACGTGTGATAGTGGGAGTAAAGGCCAAGGAGAGGAGCTGTCCATCCGTTGCTGGCCCCTGGGGCTGTCATGGCGAGAGTCAGTGGCCGTGACAAGCCTTGGTGCCACCGCTGTCATTCTCACGAACGTCAGGCTGATTTCTCTTAAGTGACCATGACTGCTGTTCCAAAGGAGGAGAAGCTATGATGCATTTTCACCTTGTTTGAATGCGCCATATTTTGGTGTTATTTTTTAGGAAGTAGATTTTCACTCCATCTGATTAGTAATTACCATAAATTGCAATGAGTAATTGCATTTGTGGCTTGGCAAATTATAGTGCACTCAGGTAAGTGTTAACCATTGTTTCAGGCTCTTTAAGATATAGAGTCTGAAGTCTGAAGAATGTTGGAAGTCGTTTAAAGACATTTTACTCACCCACCATTTGTAGTGAAAGTCTATCTAGGCTCGGCAAGGCCATGTTTTTAATAGTGTGCTGTTGACTTTCAACTCCCTGCAGCGATCACCTGACAAGCCCTTCCCATTATCCCTGTGGTCCACTGAGCACTTAAAGAGGCAGAAAATGCATACACACCGTCCCCTGCTCCAATCTTTCATTCCTTTTGACCCCTTTCATCCCTGTTCATTTTTATCACCTTCTGCTCTCCTCATTCATAAAACCAGAGGTTGCAGAACTGCATTGCCAAGCAAAGTGATTCATAGAAATGGCTTCCGTAGAGCATGATGCCATTGATTTTTTTTTTTTTTTTTTTAATGCCTTACCCTACTTTTTCTTGGTGTCTAGACGCAATGGAAAGCAAGATTAGGATGCAGATGCTTTCTTCCGTTAGGAAATGTGTAGATGCCACCTGTCAAGATCCACATATGCAAGAGATAGCATGATGGGATTCATGTAACGCCTCCACAGCAGTGCAAGAATACAAATGAGTCTTTACCAGTGTGAAATGCCAGGGCTAGCTCAGTGTTAATTACCTACCACACAAGCGTGTGTGTGTGTGTGTGTGTCTGTGTTTGTTTGTTTGTGCCTTTGGCATTTCTCTTCATATGTGGCCTTTTATGCCTACAACTAATCACGACCGTGGCGCCTCTCCAGGTGTGTGTTTGATGTTTGCAACCGGGAGAGCTCAAGGTAAAGCAAGTGACTCCTGGTGTTAGCTACCGTGTGTCGGAGGAAGTGTGCTTGTGTAAAAGAGACTGGGTAAGGAGTTTTCAGCAGACCTGAAGGAACCCTGAGTCCCCGTGACCCTGGACCGAGTGACACATCCCGGTGAAAACAGTAGTGACAACGTGCCATGATGACTTATGCCTCTGACCTGACCTTTCCCACTGGACTCTCAGTCAGCAACCGGGTTCCCTCCTCTCTCTTTCTGTGTGCCGCATAGCACTTGTGCATTTGACATCGCAGTTGCAACGAGGGAAGCTAAATATCAGTGTGGCAACACCACAGCTGCTCTTTCATGAAAGTGGAATACATGCTCATGATTCACAGTTTCTATTCATTTCCCCCTCCTAACCGTCTCTCCTCTGTGCCTGTTTGTCTGTGCTAGAACCAGAACAAGATGAATCAGGCCATTGTTTATCAATACTTACTAATAGGTGCCCAGCTGTTTTCTTCATTGTAAAGATTTGGTGGAACCCCACTTCCTCCCTTTTCCCAGCAAGAGGCCTTTTATGCTTGCATTTATTTGCCTTTTGCACCCTATGCCTTGGATCGTTTCAGGTTTTTATGTGATCTTCAAACACTTTGGTTTTATGTGCATGAGGCTTTTTGAAGCAGCAGTCAGGCTTACCTTAAGAGCAAAGACTCTAAGCAGAGTAGAATGGGCCACTCTGCAGGAAGTCTGTGCTGGATAAGAACAGAGTGATCTTAGTTGTGCCGAAAAGCCTCTCATATAAATGGCTCTAAATCGACCAGAAAGCACTGATATGTTTTTGATTCACTTTCCTTTTGGTCTCATACGCTCTTTCATGTTAAGTGGAAGTGAAAGCCGGTCATTTCTCTTGCATAAAACTGACAAAAAGTTAACTTTTTTAGGTCTGTAAACGTAGGGCTGTTCCAAATTATTGAATATTATTATATGTCATGTATTCTTAAAGTTGTATTTATTTGTGCATTCTAATTTCACTGTACAGTTCACTTAGTAAAGCAACAGTTTGTCTAAATAAGGAGAACTCTGAAACTAAAGGCCCCACTATGCTTCAAGGAAAATCGAAGAACGAACTGATGTGATGTCATTTCGAACAAATTCAGGCCAAACCTAACTTCGTTTGGAGTTCGAAACAGCTTGACAAAGCGAACTTTCCGGAAAAGTTCACTTCGACTGTTAAACACCTTTTGTACAACAATTGGTCTGTGGCATTATGTAATGGGTAGATGTGTGCGGAGAATCTGCTGCCATTCACGTTGAAATCTTTTCCACTTCATTTTTTTTGTTCAGTCCGTGGAGGTCAGACGTCCTTGAGTGAAAACATGAACACATTTGAGAGCTGCTTGGTAGTAGAAAATAATGTTGTACTTATGATGAAATGAGACACTGACACTGTTTTTCATGTTTAAAATGGTTGATTTTAAGCAATCTATCGTTTAAAGTTGTTATATACATAAACGTGACATGACTTTACTAGAGTGCCAAATGCAGAGGTTGTGCAAACAAACATATCCACATTGCTATGTTCAGATGCTTTTCTTATGCTTTATTAAAATGCTTTCTGTTTTCTCAGTTTTGTTGTTTATTTTGTTATTGAAAGTTAAGCATGCGGCACATATTTACATATTCATCTAAACTGCGTTCTCAGCACCGTTGGCAGTGTTCATGTTCGATTAACACTTTACCGTTGCTCACGTATTTCGAACTTCGTTTTACCCTTAAATGAAGAATGAAAAAGAACTTTGCTGTGAGTACATCGGGGCCTTAACATTTCTCATTTCTGTCAGAGTTGCTTTTATGAATCACCATCCTGGACAAAAACAAAGCTAAGAGAGATGCTGAAACTGATTCCGATGGTTCAGTCTATCTCACCAATATTCTGGGCCTCTATTCGCAGTTTTATGTTTCACGATATGTATCATATTGTGAGGTAGTTTGCTTTACTCAACCCTAAACTCCATTTTGTTTAGGAACGCATTAATCTACCACATTAAATGGCTTTTAAGCACACAAAGAAATCACCCCCCACCATGATGTGGATAATGAGGCTCTTTTTATCGAGTCAGTTGGGTGATACGAAAGTGAATCCCTGCTCTGTCTACCTCCTCATGTCAGGATGGCGTTAAGCAGAGGACGCACAGCTGTGCCTAAGGCCAGAGCTGGGGGTGGATTCATGTGTCGTGGCCGTGATACCATGCAGTGCCTGAGTTACGGGCATTCATCGAGCCGTGCCCTCTGAAACCATAAAATGGCTGAACCAAACATTAATCTTTCCCTTTGTCCCCACTCCCCCCCACCACACACACGTTACTCCTCCCCGTGCTCATTGGTGAACTAAGCAATGTTTCCATAGCAATGAGTTTCTGTCTTTGTCTCTCTCCCTCTCTCTTGTGGGTGTCTCACTTATCACCTAATAGGAGAGAAAATGGACAATTCTTTGTAGAGCTGACAGTCATCTCGAGTAACCGTTTCCCATTCACTGTCATGGGGCAGAATTCTCACTCTTGTCAGCACCGTCATGTAAAAGGAGTTTGATCAATAGGGTGAGGTTGCTTTCACATAATGTCTCCTTACAATGCTGCTTCTCTCCCATTCACCTGTTGTTCAGGTTCACCTATAATGTTTTTCATGAAACACAAATTGCAGATATTACTCCTCCTTTAATGTTAGCAGGCTTTGGATTGGGGGCACATATTCTTTGTAATCCGTTGAAGGTTAAGGTTGCATCTTGCACAAATGGTATGTGCCTCATGTTGACTGTCAAAGACCACTATCTTGTCACATTTTTGCATTTTTATTTTACTGCTAAAAGTGCTTTCTTTATTACATTTACATTTATTTATTTAGCAGACACTTGCATCCAAACCTTTTTCTTCTTTATTGTAAAGTGGTCTCTTCAAATAGCTTTTCCTATAGATGACTACCTGTAATTACAATTCATATGCACTGAACAATGACTTTAGCTGATTTCCATTACATACCCCAACAACAACTTTAGCCAAGCTATAAAATATGTAATATGCCTCTGTGTGGCACATCAGCCTTGAGAGTAAGTCAAGGGAGGAGGAGGAAATGACCACTATTGCAAAAGGCCTTATTGGACCAGCAGCATCACCCACTCTTACTGAAGGCACAATGCTTTGAGGCTCTTTGCTATGTAAATCAATACTTCCCACAGTTTCACTGTAAGGCTCTTCTGTCAGAGCTCGTTGAGGTCTCTTGCTTTGCAACAGTACCGCAAAGTGCCAGAGGCCTATGTATGTCTGTGTTTGACACAATTCAGTTAGTGTGGCATTAGCTGCAGTTGTACTAATGCTAAGAACAGAGGAAACTAAACAGTTTCAGACTATTGAGCTATATTCTGTGGCTTCTAAATGAGAGAAAAGTTGGAATCAACTGGAAAAAAAGAGGATTGAGATTAAGCCTCAGCCATGAAGTCATTTACCTGAGGCTAGGTGAGCCTATGTCTTCATGGTTCTTGCCTACTTCTGCATGACACCGTCATCCAGAGGCTCCTCTTTGATGTCACATATTTCTGTTTCATGTCAGCCCAGCTGCAGTGCCACGTTGTCACATGGTAAACAATTAAAGAGGAACAAATAGTGAGGAACCTGAGCCCTGACTCATCGGAGAAGCACAGACGTCAGTTGCTAACAGCCGTGAACGCAACGGCACCACTGGCCCATCTCCAGGGTAATAAAGCCAGCGCTAACCACTGTAGCTGTGTTTGCTAATCACTCTCACTTCCCCCCCTCCTGATGGCCTTGTGCCTAAACCCGGCAAGTTCAGCCTGGCCGTGACGCATTAGAGCAACAATGTTCCCATCTCTAATCTTTGCTCGTGCAAATCATTGTCACTCAACCACCTGGATACTAAATCTCTTATCTCTGACATTTTACTGCCTCAATTTATAGTCTGAACATATTAAAGAAATTGGCTCCCAGTTTGCTTGAATATGTGCAGAGACAAAATAAGTAGACGAACACCTCAAAGAGGTATTATATTAGGATAAGTCAGGATGAATTTAATTTATTAATTTATTTTATTTATTTAAATGACGGTTCATATAGGTGTAGAAAGGGTTTTACTGAGCTGTGGGGCAAAGGGGCATCATGACATGACAACTTTACAATGTAAATGTAGCAGCATCGTCGTGACGTTCAATAGCATAGTAAATTCGCTGTTGTCAACAATCAATTTAAAGACAATTACTGTCGAACATCAAATTACTGAGCTTTGTTCTTGTCATTTTGTAGTCTATAGGTTTTATTGTGAGGGCTGTGATGGGTTTTAAGCTTATAATTATTAGCAGGGCTCCGAACCGGTTCAAAGAACGGTAACAAAAACGGAAACAAACGAAATCAAGTTTAATCGTTCTAAACAAATGCTTATTTGAAATTACCATTAAAGGTGGGATAAGTAGATTTTCAAAAACACTGTTGGACATTGTTAATATTTGAATTCAACCCAATCGATGGTGTGTTTTGAAACCAATAAAATTTGCAGGATAGAATAGAACCAAGGGTTGTTCATTTCTTTTCTTTTTTCTTCTTTTCCTGACAGGCAATCGATGCCGTTAACCGATCTTTAACGACTAATCGACAAGATTATTAAATTAGAATTAAACTAAATTAGAATTGATAGGTGTCTGTAAGCCATTAAAAATATCTATTTGTTTTGCAAGGGTTTAGTTTGACATGCGCAAATAGCAGCCTAAACAACAGAACATGAGGATTCTTGATTCATACATCATGTACCTACAGCACTTCTTTGAACAGAGAAGAATAATGTATATAAAAGGAATAAATGGGCCTATATGCGGGATATATTTCACTTAAATAATTAACAGATTTACAAAACAAAAGAAGAAACTGTGTGATAAGTAGTATATGCTGAGTTTGTTCCTTTTTGTGACGTGCTCCAAAAACAAGTTCATGGAAAGGAAACAGAGATGGCAGAAAGCGGCATCCTGTGTGTTTTCTTTATTTTACAAAAGCACAATGTTTTGTTTTTATTGTGAGTGTACACATAAAAGTAAACCCTTTATGAATTATGTCTTACACGCTGCATGGAGAATGTGAAAAACCTGGTGTATGCGGTGCAGAAGCAGCACAAGCTCATTGTGCCTTCACAAATGATGCTTTTGCTGTCCGCAACTGATCCGGAGCTGCATTCCACAATTTATTCATTATTTTTATTTCAAATCCAGAAGTTGTTACTAGAATTGTTTTTTTCTACCGTTGTGATTCTCTTTGTACACAGTACAGTTATTTTTCTTAGACGTATTCACATTTAAATGCACTAAATTTAAACAACATATTCAATTCATTCTTTATAGAATAAATTAAGTTGCTCAAGCAAGTGTTAAATAAATGTAAAAATCACACATTTTAAATTTAATCTTAGAATTGACAAAACAGCCGACTCTCATGCCTTTTCTTTTGCATTTAAATCTTTATACAAGAATTTCTTTGTGTCATAAAAAACTTTTTTTTTTTTCCACCTCCACGAAGAGACAAGTGCCATCTATTATGTTGTCTTGTTTATCTAAATGTGAGGTATGGTGTAGTTTTCTTTACAGAAGCCATGTGTTGACTGCATTTATGGTGAAATTACTGCATTTTCGTGTCAATCCATGTTTATTTTTATGTGAACAATGCGCTGTCACTCTAATTCAGTGCGTGCAGCGCAGTAAAAATAGACTCGTGTGGAAACGATTGCTTCACTGCTGCAGACACACCGCTCCTGGAACGCATTGCCGTACCATATCCGTGTGCAGTGTGAATGCTCTAACCTGTTGACATGGCCGATCACCACATACGCACTACAAACAAAGTATATTTTCCTGGAGTTATTCTTATCTGTATGACCATAAATGATGGACTATTTTAAGTTGTTTTCGCTTATAAGGGAAAAAAAATTATTGTGTGATCAGTTTATTTTTTTTTCCTTTTATAACAGCGAAAACAAATTAAAATAGTCTGTTATTTATGGTCATCATGCACAACATATTCTAGCATTGATAACTTGATATTACAGCCTGTACATTATCAAAAGAAAATGGTAAACCAAACATAAAAAATTGCACTGCTTAATTGAAATCATCCGTAGTACAATCTTTGGTGTTCAGCATGACCACCGCTCTACTGTGGTATGCCAAGCACATTTTTGCGCATGTGAAGGATGATGTATAAATATAGGCAAAAAATGTAAAAAAAAAAAAACAAAAAAAAAACTTTTTTTTTTTGTAATCAAACCGTTTTCAGAACCTTAACGTTACAGAAGGAATGCATCAACAGAAAGGTTATAATACTGATTCTGCTCTGAGTGAATCGGATTCTGGTTATTAGGCATATTCATTTGTTGAGTAATTGTCAGTTACCCAAATTGAAGGGATAATGTTGCTAAGGGACGTGTCTGACTGGGGTCTGCGGAATTTGACACTAAACCAGTTTAATTTTAAAGGGTTTTCTTAACCAATAGTCATTCAGACAACCAACCAATGTGCTCTTTCTTATGGCAAGCAAATCTCTTGTTGGATTAGTCTGGATTTGACTGTACCACACAGGTAAAGTATTTGAGAAGATTCTGCCTTGGGGCATTCCCATCTTAAGATTTCTAGCCTGGGAAAAATGGTTTTCTGTAGTCTGAGAAATGTCAAAGAAACTTGAGTCGTCTTTTTCCTTCCTTCTGTGTCAAGTATTACAGGCTTAAATGATTATTTTCAAAAAAAAAAAAAAAAAAACCCAGCTAGGTTCATATTATCCAGGGGTGTCATTTATTCTATTCATGTATCTATCTTTCACACCTCTCTTCCATGTTGATTATTGCAGCGAGAGGACCAAAACACATTGCTGTAATAGAGGTGAGGGCTGAGGTGCTCCTCCACATGAAAGTAGCTGCCTCAACTTCATATCCTTGTACATCGATCATGGTATTAATAGAATCGGCATTGCTCAGTGAATGGAGAATAGAACGAAGACAGATAGAAGGGGGAGGGAGGACATGCGTGAGTGTCTGTCTGTGAATGAGTGTCTCTCTGTGCCCCCTCACTATTGAGTACCCCCATCCTTGTTTTTAATTGCTTGATCTATGCCAGTCCAGTACTTGGCACTACCTGAAGGTGGGTTGTAAAGTCTGGACGACATCCATATTCACTCGCTTTCAGACACATACACTCCACAGAACAGTCACGAGTCAATTCCGGTATGGCACAGAGGGAATGGTGAGAATTACAAACCCTCGGTGGAAAGAGCAATTGTATCCACTCGTCCGTGGCCTTCCTCCCTCACTCCTTTTCGTTCTCCTCCTCCCCCTGTGAGCGGAACACAGGCGATTAGCTGTCCTCCTCATTGGTGGCGCGCTGCGGACATCGCCAGGGCTTATTTGTTGAAGGGGTTGCCGTGGAGACTGGCGGTGGTGGCGAGGCAGAGTTGGAGCCAGAAAGAGAGAGAAGAGGGAGAGTCATCCATCTACTGCAGAGAGAGGAGGAGAGATTAAAAAAAGAGAAAGGGAGAGCGCAAACATGGGCTTCGCTCCTGTTATCTTGTGAACGGCTTCCAGCTAGCGCACTCAGGCGAGACCTATATCCCTTCCTCTCGCTTTGCTTAAGAGGGTGAAGAGTTCACACAGGCCCCCATGTGTCGAACACACCGCGCAGCCCTTCCAATCTCATGAGCACCGGGTGAAGCCGGAGAAGGGTGGCTCGGACCCCCGGGAGGGTACCAGATACCAGATACCTTAAAATATCGGCCAGCCTGTTGAAGCAGCTGTGGCTGGATGAGAGGGAGATGCGGGCTACAGTAAGTGAAGATTCAGTCTTTTCTCACATATGTATGTGTAAACACACGTTGCTTTGTCTAAAACGGCATTTTGGCAAAGGAAAGAGACTTGGAAAACATGTCAATAATGCAGTATATGAGACTTGTAACAGAGAGAGCGGGGGAAAAGGATAAACAGCTGTGTTACAGAACAAAGGAGCAAGGCAGAGCGGAACGAGTAATTGCGAGCTCAGGCACACGCACACATACACACGTGAACACAACAGCATGTAGCTGCTTGAACCTAATTCAATAAGACCTCCCTCAGCCACCCCCATCGGTGCGTGTGCTGTTGCTCATGCATCTCTCTTCGCTGCTGCGCATGTGGTCGATCGAGAACACACGTATGAGTGTGTGTGTGTGTGCAGCAGTCGAGGGATAGCTGGTGTGTCTCGGTGGCACTTATGAATGGGAACAGAGAGTGAGACGGAAGTACAGAGGATGGCTGTGTTAGGGGAGACCCGCAGTTGGAGCCCCAAGCCGTGGGAGTTCAGGCGCTATAATTGTGACTTCCACCAAAAGTCTGAGGTAAATAAATTGCCTGTGCTGACAAATTTATTTTCTTTGAAAAGCACACTGTTAGAGACAATGCTGTGCTTATTTTTAGGTTAGGCTTAAGAGAGTTAAATTAATTTGTGTTTGTATCTATATAGTAATAAATATTCTTCTTTTTTTTTAATCATTCTTAAGACTGATGCTGTTGGCTTTTAGATGAGAATGAGATAAACGAAAGCTTGTCCTTTCGTTCAGTTGTTTTTTTTACCTCCGGAAGGACCGTTAGTTCTTAACCCTCAGCTGAGGCGAGAGCCACATGTTCCTGTTGTTCTTGGCATGACACGTTATTTGCACTGTTTTTGCTCCAGAGTTCAACTCTTTTGAGAACACATGTACACATGCTTGAAACTGATGCTGGAGAAAACAAAATGCTCAAACTCATTAATAATCTGTATGCCAGATTTTCTTTCTGCTTTCAGCAATGTGGTTTTGAATGTCACTATGATATTTTTAGAACTCTTTAAGTATCCTTGTTCTTATTCTACCTTTTGACTGATAGCAAAATGCATTTCTCAGTCTCGGCATGACATTTATCACAGCTCATCTGCACCTTTTGATGTGACTCAACCCCGTTCCATATCCTCTCATGAGGAAGGCACAAATATTGAGCCTTTTAGTGAAGGACTGGAGAGAGCTGAACAAGGTGGCATACGTTTTAAAATCAGCCAGTCAAATGACTTCCTGCTGGAGGCTTTCAGATCAGGACCCCTGCTCTACTGAAATAGATCAGTGCTCCCGTTCGTCTCTGAGACAGATGTGTCATCAATGGTGCCTTAACAAAAGCTCAATGGAAGACTGACTCAGAGCGATTTCATGGAACAAGTGGTACTCTGATGAGCACTGAACCAACCTCTCCATCTCATTTCAGACCCATGCGAGTGACGTGGGTTTGTACGTCACAGCCAGTGATGATGTCCTCTCCACTTCATCATCATTTATCCTTGAGTGATCTAATGTGTCGATTTGCACCAGGTCTGTTGAACGGTGGAGTCCTGCCTTGCCCTCCTTTGTTATGTGGTATTGTAGAGGGCTGTCATTTATTTACAGAATGATTTTGGTGTCTTTTGGTGAGTTATAAATTTGTGCAAAATTTTCCTGAACTTATTTGGTTTTGTTTACTTTCACATTTAATTACTTGGCAGACACATTACCAAGGAGCATTTTCGAGCACAGATTTGGAGCTCGTTATTGACTGAATTAGTACTTTGCTGAAGAAAATGTGAGTGGTGCTTGCCCATGCAGAACTCACTGCCATGTTGTTGTTGTTGGAGTGTTTGCTAAAGCCCCGTCCACATATGCAGCGACTTCTAGCAACCATGATATCATTGATTTTCAGTGAGCGGTGGTGACTTCCGGTGACACGTATGACAGCAACCTCAGCTGGCCACAGCAACCTCAGCTGTGTGTGTGTCGAGCTAATTTGAGTTTTATCTTTAGGCAAATGATGAGCCTCTTTCAGTAGTGACAACTAATAAAAGTGAAGACCATGTCAGTAACTCACTAGTACGGATGTGACGGAGGAAATTTTTCCATTCGTTAATCGACATGTGACAATACCTGTATCACCGGATGGAAGGGAGGGGGGAGTGGGCGATTGGGCGATTCCCCTCTTTTGCACCCTGCTTTTAAATCGCTAATTTGAAAGCGAAAGTAAAATGCGCATGACCGTATGGGCATTCATAACAGCGCGTGTCCACTGCCGTGGAGCAGAGAGAGTGTTTTTAGTTCATTCCTTTCGAAGTTGTCCTTTGCGTTTACATACTCCGTGCCAGTAGACACGCACCGTTATGAATGCCCGTGCAGTTGTGCGCACTTGACTTTCGATTTCGAATTTGCGCACATTCGGGGGTGGCAATTGCTTAAATGGTTAGTTCACCCAAAAATAAAAAATTGTCATTAATCTGTCAAGTGAGCAGTACGATGCACACATGTGATGCTGACTCAGGAGCCAGCCAATAATGAGTCTGCATTCTGATGTAGAACCTGGAAGCGCTGGACATAAACAACGTAACAGAGTAACACAGAACGGAAGATATTGTTGAATAAATTTTTTCTTTTTCTTTCTTTTTCTTTCTTTTTTTTTTCTTTTTTTTTGCGCACAAATTATTCTCGTTGCTTCATAAAATTAAGGGTAAACCACTGCACTCACGTCAACCATTTTAACAATGTCTTTAGTACCTTTCTGGACCTTGAAATTGGTTGTTAAATTGCTGTCTGAGGAGTCATACAGCTATCGGATTTCATTAGAAATATCTTAATTTGTGTTCAGAAGATGAACAAAGGTCTTACGGGTGTTGAACGACATGAGGGTGAGTAATTAATGACAGAATTTTCATATTGGGTGAACTAACCCTTTAAATGGAGGGTTCATTATTCATTATTCTTAATGAAAAACACTAGAAAAACACTAAAAAACTAACCCTTAGCAGGTTCCCTATTAGCTTTGATTTTAAATACAAAGTATTGACAAATAGTTGCTTTTCCAGTCCACCAGACTGCCTTCCATATTCAATTGAGGAAGAAAGTGTAACGCCTCTCGCAGCTTTTTTTTGTAAGTTGAATATGGAAGGAGGTCTGGCGGAAGCTACATTATTGTACTTTATAACTTGTTAAATATGGATAATTTTCTTGCACAAATGCATCGGTTCTCTTCAGAAGGACTTTATTAACCCCCCCCCAGGCCGTGTGGAGTACGTTTATGATGGATGAATGCACCTTCTTGAGCTTCATAGTCGTTGTTTCCCATTCACTGACATTATAAAACTTGGCACGTCAGGATAGTTATTAATATAACTCTGATTGTGTTCATCAGAATGAAGAAAGTCATATACAGCTAGATTGGGTTGAGGGTGAGTAAAGCTTTGTGTAATTTTCATTTTAAAGTGAATTAATCCTTTAAGATGTTTCTAAGTGGTTGCTGGCATGTTGCTTTAAAGTTGAGAGGTTACATTTCCATGTCTTCATGGTGTTTTGGTCCCTATATGACTCTTCTTCCTCTTACTGTTTAAGTCTATGGTCTTTTTGGCCTTTTTTATTGTTTTATTGTCAATAATTGTCTAGAATGTTATGGAAGAGTTAAAGAGATTATGGATATGTATTGTGTGTGTGTTTTTTTTTTTTTTTTTTGACAAATTGTGCTGTTCATGAGTGGGTAAAATTATAAATGAAATTTGTTTCACAATTCAGATGTCAGATTCACATGTGATTCCCCTAAGTCGCAGTCATTGATCGGAAAACTAGAGTTTAAGACGTTTAAAAAAAATCCATTTGATTGTTTATATTGATTCAGAACTCATAGGAAACAAAAAAAAAAAAAAAAAAAAAAAAAAAAAAAAAAAAAAAATGTTTAAGTAAAACATTGAATTTGCAGCACATTGCCACCACCCCATGGTTTTTATGATTAACATAACCAAAAATATATATTACTGTTTTTCCTCTCCATTTTCTGAGAATCAGAGCCTTTTCGTCATGTCAGGAAATACTGTTTCCACTTTCTGCTGCAGATGTGGATGTGCATTTTCATCTATTTGCGTGTCAGTTATGTATAGCCACAAGGAAATGATGGTAGTAAAAGCTTGTTTTTGCCTGGCTGAATTACGGCCACATTTACTCTAGATATATTGGCCTAGAATAAAACTGAGCCATGTGTAGCGTTGTGCTGGCGTTAGATGAGGTCACGATGAGGGCAGCAGGAAGTTCAGTATTTTAGATTTTATTCATGGAGCCCTCACATGTAGGGCCATTCAAATCAATACTGTGTATCTTTATTCAGCCCAGTGTTATTTATCATCCAAAGAACTAATTTTATGGAATAGCAGAATGTGTTTCGCTAAGTATTGAGTTTTGAAGTATTCTGAAAGGCTGGTTTTCTCTAACAGCATCTTTCTTGCCTTTTTCAGGTAATCTTGGTGCAGGTAAACCCAGGAGAGGCCTTCACGATCCAGCGAGATGATGGTCAGTTTCAGTGTATCACAGGTAAGATTCAGAAAGTTCCTCATGTTGAGTAGGAGTTCTGTGTAATTTAAGCCATAATTACATTAGTCTATGAACAGGTGGCTTTTTATTTTTATGAATCACAAGTTCAGATGATTGTAATTACCACTCTGGGACTTACCTTGTAATTGACGGCAGTTAAAGCGCTGATTAATACCTTTAAGTTCTCCTGAATTGATTGGAGAGATTTGAACACTCCTTGTTCCCAGCTAATTGAGGGTACCATTTTATTTTTATTTTTAAACGGTCGTAAAAAACGCTCAGCGTCCCAAAATGCCCCCTCTAAAGTGTAAACTATGCTGTAATTTACCTTTTTAATGTAGTGTTTAGATTTACTTGGAATACAACTAAAATTTTAAATCCCGGTAGAGTGAAACCAGGTATGCTTTTATAAAAAGACTTTATTAGGTCCTTGTTTACGACATTGGAAGCGATTTTGGAGCATCAAAGCATTAATTTTAAGTGAGAGTTGTTTATTTGAGGCAACATGAGTAACAGAGACCAATGCAATAAGGATTAGTAGAATTTTATTTACAAGAGCAACAACACAGAGTGCAACCAGTCAATACAGTAACATGATGCACTGCCCTATACCACTGGATTGCAGTTAAGCTTACGCGTACACTCCACAAGGTGCAAAACAATAAAGCATCAAGCTGATGCATGATTAATTGAAATAAAATCAAAATTGCTATATGGCTTAGTTTGATTTATTAAAGCTCAAAGGCTGTGATTTTAAATTAATTAAATTTATGTGCTGCTTGTTTCAGAGTGAAGCGCAGCACTGTGTTCCATTTACACAAAAAGCAGCTTGTGATTCATTTTCAGTTTCTCACAGTGGCTCGGTTTTCAGTCTCAAGCTTGGTTAGCAGCTCATCTCTGTACATTAGAGCTGCACAATCAATCGTAAAAAGATTGCGATCTTGATTCAAACACCCACGCGATCTTATTTTATGAATGACTATGATTCGCCTGTGTGTATTAAACATTTGACAAAATCATACCAGAACATTCAAATCTGTGTGTGTTCTGCCGCGCTGGGCCAAAGAGAGTAGTTTTGAACCACACAATTTGAATATTTGTAACAGAAATAACTACTATCACAAAAGTACTGAGATAAAACACTGATGTATATGATAGCGATCAAAATAGCGCAAAACACCTTTTGAAACTAACTATACTTGATAGCGTTTGTATCAAGTAACTATTCATTCAAAATCTTGCAAGCTTACATAAAGTAGTAAGTATTTTGAGTTAGTTTTTGCTGTAATTAGTCACGGCAGTCAGTAACGTCAAACATTGAGTTTTGATTATTTTGGTTTTTGTTTTTGTTGGTGTGATTATAAAAACAATCAAGCATTAAATCAATTTTAATTTTAATCAATTTTTTTTTTTGTGCATTGTGCTGATTAGCTCTTTTTCAACATTTCGCTTTGTTTGGATGGACAAGGAACTTGATGCAGGAAACTTTGTTGTGTTCCTGGTTTGATTGATGTGCTGAAATACTGTCTGTTCTTCTCAAATATTTTAAATTTTACTAACCTACAGTGGAATTCCCTCACTGAACTCACTTTCCACACGACTGCATCATGACTCCTAGTCATACTCCAGTGCATCCTCATTCACTAAGAGAGGCATCCAGTGTTGGGTCTAATTGCCATATGTGTTGGAAGCTCAGTCACAACAGTCAGCTAGTGTTTGGTGGGTCTCGGCGGGGTTGCAATGAGATGTCTTACACCCCCTCTCAGCTTGCGAAGAGCTCTTTTTGTCTACAGCCATTGTGTGGGACGGTGCGAAAACACTACGAACTGCCAACCACCCTGATTGGCAGTTTCTGCAATAGGAAGAAGTGGAGTGTGACTGTAATTGAAAGATTACTGTGCCTTGGGAAGCTATTGATTAGAAAAACAATAGCATCCAGCTCATTGTATGCGGTAAGTCTGATTGTTCCGTCCCTAGCTGGCCTGATTAGCTTGGCAAGGATTTGAACTTGTGATGCAGTAAGCTGCATTGAAATGAGATTGATGTTATCATCCGGCATTAGCGTTTGACTGAAAACCTAAATGGAAGTGGTAACCAATTTGTTCTGAAAACCTAAGGGTATAATTTTTTTTCTTTTACAGTAATGGCTAGCTCTTTGTTAGCTTGTCTCTTATCAAGAAGTGACCCTAAATGACACTA
Organism: Chanodichthys erythropterus; assembly: GCF_024489055.1. Classification (NCBI taxonomy): domain Eukaryota; kingdom Metazoa; phylum Chordata; class Actinopteri; order Cypriniformes; family Xenocyprididae; genus Chanodichthys; species Chanodichthys erythropterus. The sequence continues at coordinate 32,561,022 of NC_090237.1, forward strand.
TGTCAGGTGATTACCCAGTCCATATGAAGATTACAACAGAAGTGCCACACCACTATGTTTGACATAAGTGGAAAGATAACTTAAGCTAAATTTGTTCCTGTGGACAATGCTACCCAGCAAAATGTGACTGAAATAGAAACCCCTTAAAGTTGCTATGAAATTTTAGCAACAGATCTTTTATTCCATATTGTGATGTACATCCAATTGCAGTGGATTTTCAAAAAGACAGATGTAATGCAAGGCCTTGGTTCTAGCCAACGTTTGTTGATTGGTGTTTGAGATGTGGGAGTTGTGAGCTTGCAGTCGATTTTGGAGCTGCGGTGTTTAAACAGACTATGTAATTGGAGAAATCTGCCCTATGCCACCAAAGAAAAGATGTTTCTCACCAGATGATAAAGTTATATTAAAGCATCTTTGGTGTTTCCATGGTTTCTGCAAAATAAATAATTATATTTATTGACGCTATTGACAGGCGGCGCCCGGACACGTCCCATATCCTTGGTTAAAATCGCGATTTTCTCATATATAACTGGCCTAGTGGTTTTTGAAAGTTTTACTGCAAAAAATCTTACATATTGTGTTATGAGGTCAAAAACAGAAAGAAAAGTATACACTGAATAATCGTTCCCATTGCATTCTATAACATGCATTTGCAAAATAGTCAATTTTCATTTCATGGTGACTTCACAAGGATAGTCCACCCATAAATGAAAATTCAGTCGTCATTTGCTCACATTCATTTGCTTCCAAACTGGGGCTGGTTGCATAAACCACTTAGACTAGTCTTAAAAGTTAAGACACTAATGTTTTTCTTGATGAGTGGTCCTAATTTTTTAAAGTCTGTTACATAAAAAGGTAGATTGGTGTAATTTGAATTAGAAAAATAACATTGATTACCCCTTGGTTAACTGCAACTTGGTCAAACTAGTCTTAAGACAAAGTCTTAAGGGGACTGAGATGTTGCTCATGTCTACTTCATAAACAATGTATTTGAGGTTTAAACACACCAATCTACATTAATTGTAATTGCACGGCAAGGTGCGAAAACTATATTAAAATTTCTTAAGTCATCTGCCGAAGAAATGTTATCCCTGTAATGCGCAATGTCTTTTTGCTTTATTGAACTAAACATTGCTCAACACAATCTTCCTGTTGACACATCTGAGGTCTTTGTGGGACAGAGAAGTCCTTGTCTTTCAAAAAGGGGGGGCAAGAGTTGCTAAAATTAGATGTGAGCTTCACCTCTCTCTGAGAGGAAGGAGTTGATGAGGAAGAGTAGCGTGAGGGCGAACCGGCTGCTCTGCACTGGTCTGTCACTGGGAGCTGTTGTCTGTCAGTGACGTGAATGGAGTGATGACTCACCGTTGCGGGAGCCGAGGGAAAAGCGTGTGTGTGTGTGTGTGTGTGTGTGTGTGTGTGTGTGTATGTGTTTGTGTTTAACCCCTAACCTTAGAGCGAGCCGGAGGTAATGCTAAAATCCACAGGATAAACCAGAGGGAACTGGTTTGTCCCTCTCTTCCTGATTTCTTTTTTGGTACAGATGGGCGTTTGTTCTATTTCTGAATTCATTCATGTTTTTTCAGTAGCTGGAAGTACATGAATACCATATGCACACTATGGAGCTTCATAACTGTCTGTTTAATATGAAGCAGCCAGGGAAGAGAGAACTTAATTTAAGGCATCCCAGACTGCCGGGGGTTGGCTATGTTTGAGGAGAATGACATCAGAGGGGGAAAACATAACATGGCCTTTTAACATCCTGGCATTAACGTTTCTTTGACATTTGCCACCCTAGATTGGTTGTCAGCCTGTAAATACACTCACGTTGATTTGCATGCTTTTGTTTTTGTTTGTCTCTTGATTACTCATGTCTTGACTACAGACAACAATCTTGTAATAGTTGTTTCCTTCACCACTTCTCTCCTTTTTAAGGGTATTTGCTAAGCAGCCAAATGTGGGCAACTTGAAGCAAGTCTCAGACTGGCTTTCCTAATTTGCTTGAAGTATCATGTTTGATTTTATCTTGAAGAACAGATGTGCATCTGTGTGGCTGTTTGTTCAGATGTTCAGTAGGCTCATGCATACGGCTGTAGCACGTTTCAATGCACACGTGACATGTTCTCACACTTTGTTTCAGGGAACTCAGAGTAGTTTGCCTTTTATAAGTATAAATCTTCAAAATTTTGCATTGGAAGTGCATTTACTTAAGAGGTTTTGTGCAACCAGCTGCAGATTATCATAGAGATGTTGGGTTGGACTCATTTGGATTTTGCCAGTAAGCAATTTTCTAGCAACCCTTAGTAAAAACAGATCAAGACCCTCAAACAACACTGTAGGGGTGCGTTGACTTTGTTCCCTCGACGACTTCAATCTTCTTCAGCTCTTGTCACGAGTACTTGCTCTTGCATTGACATTGTTTGCGATGGGCCACATCTGGCACTTGGTTTATTTCCACTCTGACATTCAGAAGTCTAAGTGCAGACAGTCACGGCCTGATCACATACTCCAGGTGACATCACACACTTTGCTGTTGACTCACCGTATACTTGTGCGTCACATTTTAATATTTTAGAAAAAAAGTTGTTTGTGATGTTTTGGCTAATCAGAGTAGTCATTGTAGAACCTGCTGTGTTGATGTCAGATACAGGGCAAATCAGCTCAGATTTTGGTTTGTAGAAGACTAAGCAAGATTCAGGCAACTTATATGTACAAGATGTTGACACTTCTCTATCAATCAGCTGGTTTCTTTGAAAACATTTCCTCTCCAAACTCGCTTAACAGCTATGAACCTACCTTTTTATGATTTTTTTTTGGGGGCGTGTAAATACCATGTTTTTTTGCGATGGTAATGTCATGTTTTTTTTTTTTTTGTCTTTTTTTTCTTGTTTAAAGAATAATTCTTAGCTGTAGGATAATAAAACTTAAGTATTAAAATTTTTGGTTTTAATTTTAAAGTATGACTATGAGCATTAGTAAAAGCAATGACTAATTGTCGTAATTCATAAACGTGGTGAGTTATTACACAGTGTATCAATGTGATAATTTAAACTTTTTATCTTACGTCATAATTATGTCATATGAAATAAAATATAAAAAATTGACAAAATTGGCATAATTATAGCTTTTTATCATAATTTAACTGATTTTTTGTCAGTTTCAAAATGTCGTAACAATGTTATTGAATAATTATGTTTTAGTATCTCATAATTTCAATTATGCTATTACTTTAAGTAAGATTTCAGTCATGGCTTTTTATTTCATAATTGTTACTTAGTATTAGTGTTATAGTCAAGACCACCAAAACCAAGACTAAGTTGAGACCAAGACAAGACCGAGACCAAGAACAGACTAGCACTCCTCAAATTCATCTGAAAGATCCACATTTACTGCCTGACAAGTCTTATTTTTAATCAATAATTACCATTAGAATAATAAGACACTATGTAGAGCTGTTACCAATCAATTGTAATCAGTAACAACAAAGTTCATCTTTACACTGCAGAGGTGGAACAGAAGCAATTACAAATGCATAAATAATGTTGAGATTAATGTTTTAACATTTGTAAAAAAAAAAAAAAAAAAAAAAAAACTATCACGTTTGCAATTGTGTTCATATTTGTGAAAACAGAAAACTCTTTCTTGTGATGTTGCTTAATTGCCAATTATGTTGTATGTTAAGATATAAATATCAAGATCTTATACAAGTACTTTTTTGCAATCATATCTTGAATTTTGTGGGCATTTGTATTAATTTTGTTGACATTTGACACAATCCCTTGTTGATTTCTGACCTGGCACAACAGTAACAAAATAAATGAAATTAGAAATAAGTTATTGATTACATTTGAAGCAGGAGGTTTTACTTCCAATCAAATTAATGATGTTAACAAAGAAATCATACAATGCAACAGCAATTTAGCGATATCCCCGCAGTTGTGGTCTTGACCGATCTTGAAATAAAATCCTGAGTCCTTTTAGTCTGAGACGAGATAAGACTGAGACCAAATACAGACGAGACCAAGACCTTCATGGTCTCAAGACTGTTCTTGAGTACTACAACACTACTTCATATATGAGCCTCAGTTTTTTGGTAAAGGTTGTAAAGCCAATATGAATTTTTTTTTTTTTTTTTTTTTTTTTTTTTTTAAACCAGACTATGTGGTAGAGCAGTTGTGTTTATGGTTCTGTCTGCTGTCTGCTGATGTATGCACTGGCACAGACATCCACTGTTTTTTTGTTTGTTTGTTTGTTTGTTTGTTTGTTTGTTTGTTTGTTTGTTTGTTTGTTTGTTTGTTTGTTTGTTTGTTTGTTTTTTGGGAGGCATTATAGTGCATTTATGTGTGTGTGGATGGGAACATTCTTTGTGAGTGGACATTTCTGTGGGTGTATTTATAAGGAGTTACTCACCAAAGCAACTCTGATTGTGACTGAAGCCAGCGGTGAGCTCTCAGTACTGTGACCCGATCCATTCACCGATCCAGAGAAGCCTTTACTAATGTCACCACGTTTAGATGCAAAGTGCAGCTTTAGTCCATAAGCACTGAACTGTGTGTAGAGCTCTTCTCTCTCCCACGAAACGGCAAAATCACTCATTTAAGACTAAACAGAATGATTGTTTGCCTATAGGTTAACATCAAAGAACATGTTAATCTTTGTTTCACCCTTATTTGAGACTAAACAAAATGATCGTTTACCTTCAGGTCGACATCAAAGAGCATGTTGGTCTGAACATGCTTTTCACACAGAAGGTAAAGCACTAGTGATACATCCATATATAAATGACCTGAATCTTTTATTATTTGAAATGAAAGGGATCACAGAGTGATACCACACCTGAATCTATCACAGCAGAAAATTAGTGTCCTGGAACAGCGGCCAATTAGAGTTAAATGGCCATTATAGAAAAATATTTGACCACACAGTATACTGCAATTGACCGATCAGAATCAAGTATCCCAGAGAGCTGTGTAATAAATGTTTTTCAAAAAACAGACAAATGTTTTAATGGTACAGAGACTTATCATGACCCCTTTAATAATTATAAGGTGAAAAAAATTTGAAAAAAAAAAATATATATATACATGGATGAATTGTTCACAATAAGATCAATAACATGCATTTAGAAAATAAATGGGATCAGTTTTCATTGCATGCCATGCTTTTAAATTTGGCTTAAACTCCTCCCCTCTACAATCAACTGTAAGCTCACATTAATTTTCTCAATCTCATTAACAAACGATGGATTAAAAAGTCCCAGCCCTTTTTCTTTTTTTCAATAATCTGTTTCTCTGATTCACTCAGATTTATGTCACAATACAGAAGAAAATATCATCCACTACTACTTAAATTTTATTGTAATTTTAAACTATTATTGGTCATTATCAATAGATGATGTGCTCAGTGGGCCTCATTCGTGAAACACAAGAACAATTTTTTTGTATAAAATGCTTTTAAATCATTCATGCAGTAGATTGAATTAGACAGTTTACGTAACAATGAACATGAACATTTTGAAACGTTCTGCTTGGGATTCATGAATGAACCTGATGCATTTGTATATGTGGGGTCTCTGCAGAAAGATATGTCACAAAATATATTTATTTATGAATTTGCTCTCTTTCAGTTTCTCCCGTACCTGCTTCATTCACTGTGTCTGCAGTCCATAGATTTTGGAATGAATGAGTCGATGACTCATCCCACTTTGCAGAAGCCTTTAGGGATGGATGAAGAGAGAGAGAGAGAGAGAGAGAGAGAGAGAGAGAGAGAGAGAGATGGTTTGGAGAAAGATCCAAGTGCTTTTTGGTTTATTTGATGATAATCCTTCAACAATTAGATGGGTGCAGGGTTCAACAAGCTTAATCAATACGCTTATTTATATCCCACATGCATGTACACCTCTGCATGCCATGTTGTCTTAGCATAACTCTTGGGGCGGTAAACACAGATTCCATGCACTGATAAATCTGTGTGGGCTTTCGAATTTAGACAAGGGATTTATCATACCCCATTGAATAATGTCCAAGGAATGAAGACGAAAGCATATTATCCCAGTAAGCTTGACTTCCACTAGCCTTTCTTTCTCTATCGCTTTATTTTTTGAAGCATCACGAGAGGAGACAGTGGGAGGTTTGCCAAATCGAGTTTCTTCTGTTCCATAAACATCGCTGTGGTCTTTTCCTCCCTCTGTGCGTGTAGATGGACGTCACTCAGTCCGCTGGGGCGTGACGGGGTGCTTGTTACACGGCTGTGAAGGATGCAAATAAAATATTTAGCATAAAAAAAAAACTCTTTCTCCATACTGCAAAGGAGGTGGTTGGTCATTAAGTTAGTATAACCTGTACTTTGGTAATCCTTCTATCTGTTCATCGACCTGCATGTCACCTTCCCTGAATGCTGTCGGCCAACACTAGTGACTCTCCAATCCGCTAATGGAGCGCTGTAGGACCCTCTCAACCGGTGACAAAGTGTTAAGAGGATAGAGCCTTCATTACACCTAAAGAAAGAAAGAAAGAAAATTAGTTACAACTAATCAGACAACAGATAATCAGCAATGCCAGTTTAGAGCTGGGTTAATGTTTTGTAATTAGAAATTAGCCTAGACAAGGGGTTGGTGGAACTCGATTATTTCCGGGGCCAGTGTAATTAGACCCAGAGAGTGACAAGTTCCTAATTTTTTTTTTTTTTTTTTTTGGGTTGGATTAGCTGCAACTAAGATATTCCTGGATTCAGGAGCACAAAGTTAAATATATCCACTTGTACTGACAAAGCGACTTGAATTCATTCATTTTCTAACTAGAGGTAAAGGTTTGAGGTGATGTGAGGGTTCATTTATGAAGTTGAGTTTTGTGTAGAACTTTACGAAACAATTACCGTGAATCTCACGTGATCAGCTTTTTTATATGGTTAGATTTGAGAAGGTACACCTGCTTGCAATGGACAGTACAGAAACTGGACAACTTCCAGTATTGATTTCATAAGTTCCTCAAGCTTCTATCATCAATACTCATCTTTATCTAGGTTTGGCTATGTTTGCATGTGCTGCTCTTTCATTACCATGACAAAATGAAGACCACTGCATTGTCTTGAATTCACAATTGAAGGGCCGACTAACTGTTGTTTTATCTTAAGTTCAGAAACTAGAACTGAAATGGAGCTACACTGGGACTGTCTGTCAGGATATCAGCTGAGGCTGAGATTATCGAGATGTCGACCATCTCAACTGACACATCTGTCAGGTTATAGCCTAATAATCCTGTTCATCTTATTGGATTTCAATAGAGCATTTACTGAACATCCATGATATCCAGAGTGAGCCGCAAAAGGTTTGTGTTTGCCGTCAGACCTAGTGAGCAGATCTCGATGTTGTTGGCTTTCGTTGCCAGTCCACAAAATGTGTTTCAAAGCTGCTGACTGATAGTTTCTGTTTAAACTTGTCGGTTCTGGTTGTGTTTGTGTCTGAGAGAGCAAAGATTTAACGGCTGTTTATTCTCAGAACAGAACTGCCTGTTTGGAGTTATTCTTGGCTTGGTGCGTGTGTGTTTTTCTCGTCCTCTACTTGTTTGTTGATGTTTCCTCTGGAAGGCTGGCACTGGGGGTCCACGTCAGCAGAACAGCAGACCGCCCATGCTCTTCAGGTTCTGAAATGAGAGAGAAAGAAATAGAAAGAGGGAGGGGGATGTGGCCTTTTGTGTCTGATCTCTGTCTGTGCTTGTGCGTCAGTCTGATGTAAAAGTGTGGGTGTCTTTTTTTGCCTACCTAGCCCATCCCTGTTTTTTCCACACCCAGCCCATACTCCTTTTGCCGTAACAGGCCATTCATCCTCTTACCTTTCTAGCTGCCCCTCTTTTTTGTACTTCATTTATTTGTTCATTCATGTGTTAATGCAAGTTGTCATCTTCTGCCACAGACAGATGCAACATTAGCATCTTTCCACGCCCCCGCCAAACCATATCGTAAATCAGAAATCGATCATCTTAGTCAGGAGGGTCTCTGATGCAGAATTGGATCAGGTTCCTCCCACGCTCAGGGCATTTTGCATCTGAGGTGACCTGATGCAGGGCTGTTAGTCTGAGTCATTAGTCATCAATTAGTCTGCTTGAGTCTCTCCTAAAACAGGCTTCAAAGCCAGCACAGCACTCCACATCAAAGTGCAGAGCTAATAGTCCTCTATGCTCTTTGTAGTACTACAAGGCTTATTATAAGACAGGCTAATGATTTTAATAGGATGCTTTATTGAGTAATGTTATGTATAAGTAGTAGTGTTGTTTTTAAATATTAGCATTGGTTGACCAATGGTGTTTTAATAGTTATTGTTGGTATCTAGAGAGCAGGGTGTTTGTACAGCTGAACCAGCCCAATCCATGGCATTGGCTCAACCAGAGACGTGAGTTTGAGGCGGGGCTGTTTGTTTGACCAACCTATGGGAAACAGTGTAATGCTGCCTTCGAAATTTTTTTTTTTTACCTAGGAAACACGCATTTATGCTAATTCTGAGAGCATGTGAAGGCGGCATTCAGAAAGTTCAAGAAGGCCGTTAGAAAGAATTTATTTTTGCAGTTCCTTTTTTGGCCACTAGTGGCACACTGTGCTTCTTTTGTTCCATTAGCTATAGATTCATTGTTTTGCCGATGCGAACAGAACACTGTGCTTCATTACTGTGACGAATGAATGACTCAAGTTGATTTTTGAATCAAAATTGTACAGCACAACCAGTGTTGTCTTGACGATTTGTGAATAAATTGCTCTTGAGAATCAAGTAGGGCTGGGACAATAAATCGATTCATCTCGATTTGTGGATCAATTCTGAGATTTTCCGAATGCATTGCGATTCTCTCTCGAATCGATTCTGAGCTTATTTTTTAACGGCATATGGAGCTCTAGACTAGTTTTGAAACTGTATGCTTAAATGCTCACGAAGAAGACTGCTCGTGCGTTCGGTTGAGTCTGCCCCTGCATCCCAATGTGCATACTATCCACCCTAAATAGTATTGAATATTACTGATGTCACATCTTATTTGGGATGGATAGTATGCTCATTGAGATGCAGGCTGAGAATGTACTTGGACCTCTGAATGCTTTTATGATGCAAGATTAATGTAAACGGCATACTGCAAACACCATTGTAATTCGCTTCAACCTTTTCGAACTTTATGAATGATTATTTTATAGAAGGTTCAAGTGGTGTGTGTAATTGGAAGCAAGCAGAGTCCATACTGTTTTTTAAAGAACGCAGTGCCATCTGCTGTTAAAAACTAAGCTCAGAATCGATTTGAGAGAGAATCGTGACACATTCTGGATAGATCCAGAATCATTTCTCGATTTATTGCAACCATTTATTGTCCCAGTCAAAAGGGTCCTGTTTTCCATGATGCAGCTGCTTTGCATAACTCTCAGTTAATGTAAAATATAAAATGCAAGAGTTTCAATTCCAATCAAAAGATCAGACATTTCTGTTTTGAACATCACCAACCTCGTACACACTCGTTTATACACGGAGACCCACTTTGACGCTGATTATAGAGCAGCGACGGCTTATGCATGCCGTAATTACTTCCAGCAAGCACTTGCTGATTATGTGAGTTAGTCTGTTCATGGAGTGAAAACAGCTGCGATCCGGGGAAAGGAGGATGTGAACTGTGAGCTAATACAAGAGTGACACATGATGTAGAAACAAGAACCATTAAACCACCCCATTTTTGTGCGTCTGATATTCTTGCGATAAGTCAGAGATATTATATTTAAAAATAATTTGACTGTAATCCAATGTTTGGTAGATCAGTTTTCTGATCCTCAGGTGGAACGCGAGGGTCCTCTGCTATTGGAAATTATGACGGAAGTTATGACGGGCCACTCCTGGTTCTGGCTAGATTAATAAGGTCTGTGTTTGGTCAGGTTGAGCAGAGCAGGTCAGCGTGTTCCTCCATTATGCTACATCCAGATGCTTAGTTTCTCTGGTGTGGCTTGTACAAATAATAGTGCTGCTGTTTCCATGAAAGACTACATTAGAGAAATTTGTGGAAAATGTGTGACGTGAATAATGATCTGAATGTTTATACTGAATGGCCATTTGTAGTCGTCCTACTGTCGGACTACTTAAAAACAGAAGAGAAAAATATTGTGTTATAAATATAAGAGAATTGAACTGTTCTTCAAAAATGTCATACAATGGCAAATTAAAATCTATGGTATCTGGTAATATTTAAAACAAAGTGGAGAACATCATAACCGTGATAATATTATCAGTGTTTTTTTTGTTGTTTTTGTTTTTTGTATTTTATATTGGCATTCCCAAGATTAATTATTCTTCTACTGATATTAGATTTTCCTTTCCTATAGCTTTAAGGGTTAGTTCACACAAAAATGAAATTTGTCATTAATTACTCACCCTCATGTCGTTCCAAACCCATAAGACCTTCTTTCATCTTCAGAACACAAATTAAGATTTTTTTTTTATGAAATCCGTGAGGAATATGACTTGTCCATAGACGGCACTTTCAAGGTTCATAGAGGTTGTAAAGACATCATTAAAATAGTACATGTGACTACAGTGATTTTCTACATCAGAACGCCAGCTCATTATTGGCTGACGCTGTAAACGAGCACCACGCCGTATGCGTGGGATGCAGATGCAGTAGCTGGCCAGTACTTACTTAGCCAATTCTGACGTAGAACCCAGAAGCACTGCACTGTTTACAACAAGAGAAGCAACTGTTGAATAAAGTTTTCTGAAGATGAACAAAGGTCTTATGGGTTTGGAACTTGAGGGTGAGTAATTAATGACAGAAATTTCTTTTTTGGGTGAACTAACCCTTTAAATAGCATGGCATTAACAACACCGAGGTCAGGAGGTCTCAGGAAAAGCAAGAACCGATAAAATGTAAATGTTTACCTTGAATGCAATGTGAATGCAAGTCCATTAAGATAAAAGCATCTGCTAAATGCATAAATGTAGACACTTTCTCTTTAAGAGTGCATGTTGGAGTCAGTTGCTACGTTCTATGTAGGAATTTTATTCCTAAATATAATTCATTTCTAAATATAATAGTATATTTGTATTAAAATAATACATTTAATTAATATTTAAAATGCTTAGATGGCTTTGCTTGTTTTGTTCAGTTTTTTTGTTTTTTATTTTTGCTTAATAATGCTTTGTTTTTGCTTTTTTTTTTTTTTATTCAATGGAACAAAATATATATATTTTTTAATTTGTTTTGTTTATATTTTGTTTTATTTCATCCATTAAAATGTTTTTTTTTGCCTCCAGAATGGTGTAGTTAGGGTGTCTACTAGCAGGAGTTAACTTGACCATACCAGCCAAAACATTGACCCTTTAGTCTGTAGTTGTAGTGCCGAGGACTTTTACCTTTTACCTGTGACTGGTGACTCTAGCCTGGAGAGGTGGAGCTAGAAACCTTTGCACTAAAGAGAGGGAAGAGGACGAAAAGCAAATACAAGCCCTCACGCACATTCCTGTTCTTCGTGGATGACTGTTATTTTCTCTGTTGCTTTGCCCTTTTACCATGAGCGAAGGAACTACACCTGCACAGCAGGATGGAGGTCTGTGTTTACTTGTCGTTTTGCATTTGTGTGCGTGTTTGCTGTCCTTTGCATCATCCAGCTCTAACAAGCTCTCCGAGTCTTTTCTAAAAGTGAAAGTGTCGGATTGCAAAGGAAGGCATGAAAGAGCCGATCTGTAACAGGCTTTGCTGAGTCACAGTTTCTACCGAAACAAACACTCCAGTGCTAATACTTCCACGGACTCCGCCGTTTATCAGTGTGTTTCTTTACCCAGCTAAGTAAATGTCAGGAATTATTTGCATTGATGTAGTAAATATGCTTATCAATGTAGGACCAAAAACTGAACTCTTTTGATGTGAAAGTGAACTGCACACAGCTGTAATTATGACAGATTTTCCAGACAGAGTTTCACTTGAAAATTTAAATTCAATTAAAAATGTCATTTACTCACCCAATGACATTAAGATTTGTCCATGCAGGTTCAGTATGGTTTTGAAAACACGTTTTCAACATTTTTCCTAGCATTTTCCTTATACCTTGAATACATGTGTACAAATTTTAATCTTTTTCAGCAAAAAAAAAAAAAAAAAAAAACTATTAGGAAAATAATTTTTTCAAAAGGAAAATAAATTTTTCATTTATGGTAGCACCACATGACCTGATTTCACAAATAAAAGTTTTTAAACATAAGGAATAACTACTACTCTGCATATTTTAATAGTAGTAATAATTATAATAGTAGTAGTTAGAGCTGCACGATTAATCATTAAAAGATTGCGATCTTATTCCTAAATGTCAACGATTCAGCTTTGTCTAAATCTTTAACAAGTACAATCACAGTGAACATTCAGATCTGCGTTGGCGCTGATTCAGAGAGAGCAGTTGTCATGTATGGGTATGAAACAGCTTAGACTGAAACAGTTTTTTTTTTTTTTTATCACACAGTATTATTATTTCTGTCTTACAATAATTCAGATTATAACAGAAGTACTGGGATAAAAGTTTATAGTTCGGATATAATCACTGATGCCCATGGTAGTGATCAAAATAGAATAAATCACCTTTTTGAAAGTATTTTGACATTTCAAATAAATGTTGTATCTGTTACATTGTTCCACCAGAAGGTGGCAATGAGTGACCGTTAAAAAATGTATGTCATTGAATCATTCATTCAAGAGATTTGTTCTAAAACACTGATTCATCCAGTAATGAAACAAGTGAAATTGTTGTATGTCATTGAATTATTCATTCACACCAATTTTTTTTTTATTTTTTATTATTTTTTTTATAAATAATTCAAATTGATTAAACTTTTTTTAAAGAGACTGCAGCAATAAACATTTTTTCAGAAGCTCTAGTAAACTACGTTATTTTGTTCAGTTTTCTATTCAGAATCGTGGGAGAAGAATTATCTCCGTTTTAAACAGCAACAACTAAAAATTTTGATTCTCATTTTGTCCAGAATTTAGTAGTAGTAAGAATAATATTAAAAGGAAAAATAATAAGAATAGCAACAGAAATGATGTCTGTATAATAATAATAATAATAATAATAATAATAATATTATTATCATTATTATTATTATTATAAATGATAATGTTTTGTTTTTGAAAAAAGTCTCTTAGGATCGCCATGGCTGCATTTATTTGATCAAACATCAATAAAAACAATAATGTAGTGAAATAATATTTAATTTAAAATAACAAATTTCCATTCATTTTAAAATGTGATTTATTCCTGTGATGGCAAAGCTGAATTGTTTGAACACTGCTCATAATGTTTCCTCCACAGGTCCTGCTCAGGTTCCCATGATGTCCCCAAACGGTTCAGTGCCTCAAATCTATGTGCCTCCTGGATACGTTCAGCAGGTGAGTCATTACAGTACTACTATTTTATGGTTTTTATAGGTTGAGTTGTTATTTTGGTTTGGTGAAAAGGATGCAATTTTCAGTCAAATTTAAATCTCTATGGCCCTTTTCCAATCCTGTTGAGCTTATTACCTAACCTTCCTACCTAATGTTTTCAGGCATCATAGGTGCTTTGGAAGGCTGTTCCAAACATTAGTCAGCAAAATAATGCTACCTTAGGAGGCTTTCACACTATAAGCGCAGTAGAATAGATTAAACAAAATCTCCAAAATATTATGTATTTCAACAAAATATTGGCATCACACCAGTACATTCTTCGATTTTGCTTGAAGTTTATCAGGGCCTTAACTTCTCTCCCTTTCCATGTAGATCATTGAGGAGAATGGAGTCAGGCGGGTGTTGGTCTTACCTCAGACGGAGTTTCATCCGGGGGGCCATTCTCCACTTCACCACCCGCCCCCTCCACCCCATGCCCACCTGCAGGCCTTCATCCCGCACCCGCACATCATGCACGCTCCCGCTCACCTGTACTCAGGCATGGCTGGAGGAACCGGAGATATGAACCCCCAGTACATCTCCCAGTACCACCCAGCACACACCACCATCTACTCAGAGCAGGGTCAGTACACACACAAGCACTTTTGCTTCAGGAGAAAATGAGGAGAAAATGAGGACAACATGCGGCGCCACTGCTGACTCTACAGTATTCAGACCCCCTTAAATGTTTCACTGTTTGTTATATTGCAGCCATTTGCTAAAATCAATTAAGTTTGTTTTTTTTTTTTTCCTCATTAATGTACACACAGCACCCCATATTGACAGAAAAACACAGAATTGTTGACATTTTTGCAGATTTATTAAAAAAGGAAAAACTGAAATATCACATGGTCCTAAGTATTCAGACCCTTTGCTCAGTATTTAGTAGAAGCACCCTTTTGATCTAATACAGCCATGAGTCTTTTTGGGAAAGATGCAACAAGTTTTTCACACCTGGATTTGGAGATCATCTGACATTCCTCCTTGCAGATCCTCTCCAGTTCTGTCAGGTTGGATGGTAAACGTTGGTGGACAGTCATTTTTAGGTCTCTCCAAGATGCTCAATTGGGTTTAAGTCAGGGCTCTGGCTGGGCCATTTAAGAGCAGTCACGGAGTTGTTGTGAAGCCACTCCTTCGTTATTTTAGCTGTGTGCTTAGGGTCATTGTCTTATTGGAAGGTAAACCTTCGGCCCAGTCTGAGGTCCTGAGCACTCTGGAGAAGGTTTTCATCCAGGATATCCCTGTACTTGGCCGCATTCATCTTTCCCTCGATTGCAGCCAGTCGTCCTGTCCCTGCAGCTGAAAAACACCCCCACAGCAAGGCCAAAAAGTTCTATCTTGGTCTCATCAGACCAGAGAATCTTATTTCTCACCATCTTGGCAAACTCCATGCGGGCTTTCATGTGTCTTGCACTGAGGAGAGGCTTCCGTCTGGCCACTCTGCCATAAAGCCCCGACTGGTAGTGATGATCACTGCAGTGATGGTTGACTTTCTACAACTTTCTCCCATCTCCCAACTGCATCTCTGGAGCTCAGCCACAGTGATCTTTGGGTTCTTCTTTACCCCTCTCACCAAGGCTCTTCTCCCCCGATAGCTCAGTTTGGCTGGACGGCCAGCTCTAGGAAGGGTTCTGGTCATCCCAAACGTCTTCCATTTAAGGATTATGGAGGCCACTGTGCTCTTAGGAACCTTAAGTGCAGCAGAAATTTTTTTGTAGCCTTGGCCAGATCTGTGCCTTGCCACAATTCTGTCTCTGAGCTCTTCAGGCAGTTCCTTTGACCTCATGATTCTCATTTGCTCTGACATGCACTGTGAGCTGTAAGGTCTTATATAGACAGGTGTGTGGCTTTCCTAATCAAGTCCAGTCAGTATAATCAAACACAGCTGGTCTCAAATGAAGGTGTAGAACCATCTCAAGGATGATCAGAAGAAATGGACAGCACCTGAGTTAAATATGAGTGTCACAGCAAAGGGTCTGAATACTTAGGACCATGTGATATTTCAGTTTTTCTTTTTTAATCTGCAAAAATGTCAACAATTCTGTGTTTTTCTGTCAATATGGGGTGTTTTGTGTACATTGAGGAAAAAAATGAACTTAAATTATGTCAGCAAATGGCTGCAATATAACAGAGTGAAAAATTTAAGGGGGTCTGAATACTTTCCGTACCCACTGTGTATATGTGTGTGTGTGTATATATATATATATATATGTGTGTGTGTGTGTGTATATGTATATATATATATATATATATATATATATATATATATATATATTTAATATATATATATATGTATATGTAATATGTATATGTATATGTATATATATATATATATATATATATATATGTATATATATATGTATATGTATATGTATATGTATATGTATATGTATATGTATATGTATATATATATGTATATGCGTGTGTGTATATGTGTGTGTGTATATGTGTGTATATATATGTATATATATATATATATATATATATATGTGTATATATATATATATATATGTGTGTGTGTGTGTGTATATGTATATAGATAGTTTAACTTTTAGTAACTTAAACATTTTATATTTAATTATTATATTGTTAAGTTACTAAAAGTTAAATTAAAATTTAAATGTAAACTAAAAATCTAAAAATTAAAAATATTAATAAATACTATAATAGTATATAAAATATACTAAAATAATATTAGGCAAAACAATCTACTATTGATTTTACATAAATATATTAACTACAGACCCTAATTCCTTAAACGTTTTGCATTTGTAGGATAAAAGAAAACATTTAGTTAATTTCTAAATGGAGATGCCAAAGTAGGTTTATCATCTGTGCATTGGTTTTCAATAATTCAGTGTTCCATTGCATATTATTCCTTACATGTCTCTATTTTCCAATATCCTCAGATACTCACCCCCCACACGGACGCGCGGCATTTTCTCACAGAGATGAAAGGGCTAGCAAAACCTATGAGCGCCTGCAAAAGAAACTGAAGGAGAGGCAAGGGGTGGGCGGAGGGGGTGGTGGAGGCTTGGCCCCCTCCAAAGACAGTCCCCCTCCATCCCCACAGAAGAGCCGTGGAACACCACCCTCAGGAGGAGATCTGCAGAACGGGCTGGGGGGTAAGGGCGCAGAGGAGCAGGCACAGCCCAGCACTGCTGTCGCCGACCTGGGCAAAAGCCCAGGAAGAGAGGAGGCGGCAGAGTCTGGAGGTAGGGAGGGAGGTAGACTATAAGTTAGGGTTCCTAGAACCATTAGAATAAAGCAGTAAGGCACGGGATGCAGTTAAAGTGTGTCGTTTGGCACAATGTGAAGCAGATTTAACTGTGTTAACTCTATGAAAATGTTACTTGCTGCCTCTCGTAGCTTTTTACTGCTTTTATAGAACAATAGAATCAGCAATACGAGACATCAATAGCTATGTTTCCATCCACGTATTTTCAGATGCACTTTGGAATATTGCATAAAAATATGCTGGATGGAGATGCCAAGATGCGCAAATGCTTAATGTGATATTCCAATTTTGTGCTTAAGTTAAATTCACAACTTTGGATGGAAACTTAGCTAATGGTAAAGAAATAATTACATTTATTTGTAGTAATCTAATGGGGTCCAAAAGACTGAGACCACAAGGTTTTTCTTTTGTTGTTTTTTTTTTTTATTTGTTGTGTTTTGTTTTGTTTTGTTTTGTTTGCGTTTTGTTTGTTTCTTTTTGGTTATGTTTTTGTTTTATGTTGTTTGGTTTGTGTTTTTACTTATTGTTACAAATTATACTATCAGTACAAAAATTTACTGTAAGTGAAAACAATGACATAATAAAAGTTAAACGATAATCAGTTCACATTATCACTGTCACCACATAATGCTAACTAAATAGACTACTGCTTTCTTTTACTTTGCAGTGAACCAAAACTGTATGTGTTTTCATGTTTAAATGAAGAAAATCAGTTTTTCAGTATTGTCTCAGACTTTTGAACCCCACTGCAGTTTATTGGCCTGATAGTGAGAGATGTATAGATATACAGTCTTGGTGCATTAATAGGTTTGCATATATCAGCTATTTTGTATCCGCTTTGTCTTATCCAATCAGATTCCAGCACAAAAAACGTTTCATGAATTAGACTTTTATTAAAATCTCCTACTACATCTAATTAAAGATGAACTTACTTAAAATGACCAGGGAATTACATGTTTACTGCTTGTCTCTCCCTCAGTTAATAACCAACTCAAGTTACTCATGCATGCGGTCACTGATGGAGGCTTATTAAGAAGTAGTTATTAGCATTAACAGACATCAATGTCCCATTTAAGTCTTCTTTTTCCTAGGACGATCATATCTCAGGTTCCAGGTAGAAGTCCATCCATGAGCCCATCGGCAGATGTAACAGGGCTCCCGGGACGGGCCCTCTCTCCTCCCCTGCTGTAAACAGGCCCGAGCAGAGCTCATCTCTGGTCTCATTAGCTCCCTCAGCTTTAGGCTGCTGCAGATAACATAAGCTGTAATTACTCCTGCACTGACTCAGTCATTTATCAGTGCTAACAAACTCCAGCCTGGAGGAGCTCGGCTGCAGCTACTGTACGCCGGCTAAACTTAGCTGGTGTATCTATTAATCCATTCATGGAAAATAAATGGCTTTTATGTGTTAAAGAGACACGCTTGAGTGTGAAGCCTTGTCCTCTTCTTCAATCAGTTTATAATGGAGTTGTCTTATCTAGATGTGCTTTTCTTTTTATTATGCAGAACTTGACGAAGAAGCAAAGGCTCTTCAGGAACGCTTAAACTCCATCTGCAAACCAGTGGTAAGGAGATGATTTTATTTAAGTGTTTATATTTTAATATTTATGTGCATATTCTGTATTTTAAATTCTTTAATGTTAACACAAACAAACATGAAGTTTGAGGGTTTTTTTTTTTTAAAGGAAATTAATACATTTATTCAGCATTTATTCATCAAGGAAGCATTGAGTTGATTAAAAGTGACAGTAAAGACACAATCAAAAGATTTGTATTTCAAAAAAATGTACTTTTGAACTTCCTATTCATCAAGGGATCAGTTTCCACCAAAATATGAAGCAGCACAATTGTTTTCAACATTTATAATAATCAGACATGTTTCTTGAGCATCACATCATCATATTAGAATGATTTCTGAAGAATCATGTGACACTGAAGACTGGACTAATGATGCTGAAAATACAGCTTTGAATAATTTTGAATAAATTACAATTAGCAATACTTAATTTACTCTACAATTTATTCTACAATTAAATATTAAAACTAGGGCTGGATATCGATATAGATGTCCTGATTTGATTCTGATTCACAAGATCTCAATTCAAATCAGTCTAGATTTTCAGTTCGATTCAATGAATTCAGTTATTCAAATTTCACTGGCCACATCACAAAAAAGTAATACATTAATAAAATAGTTGTTGTTGTTGTTTTGTTGTATTATAATAAATAAATAAGGTTATGATAACAAAATTTTAGATACCAGTGAAATTTAACAATTCTCAATTCTAATTTCGATATCACAGCTGAAACTACTAGCTTAACTAATATAAATTTCAAAGATTATTAAAGACAAGTAAACAGTCATTAATAAAAAAAGAACATGATCAAACTACAAGCAACAGCACAAATAAATACAATAGAACAAAGATGCAAATTAAATAATCAGTGTTTTTCAGGTAGGTTCAAACAGTAGTTTTCAGTAAACGATACCAGACCAGGAATAAGGGTCTTATCTAGCGAAACAATCTGTAATTTTCTAAAAACAAAAATACAAATGTATATGCTTTATAAACAAAATGATTGCCTTGCACATGCTTTCGCTTTCCGTATTCTTCAAAAAGTTTACACTGTATGTCCTACGCCTTCCCTATTCAACTTGCGTAATGAACGTGGCGCCAGTTCCGGAACCACATGGAAGGCAATCATTTGTTTATATAAAGCTTATACATTTACATTTTTGTCGAAAATGACCAATCGTTTCGCAAGATAAGACCCTTATTCCTCGTCTGGTATAATTTAAAGCCCTTTGAACTGTAATTTTGACCTTCAACCAATTAATTTAGTATAGTGTTTTAGGAATATAGCAAACTGTTAGCATTATTCTTATACTAAAGAAAAGTTATTTCGATTCACTGAACTTGAAAACTTGTACATTCTTTACAGCTGACAGAAACCAACTTTAGAGGATGTAGATCACCAAGAGAAAAAAAAGCATTGTTAAGCAGTTGAACCATAGAGGAATGGCAGATTCAAACAGACCAAATGTTTCATTTAAAGCTTTATGAAAGTTTAAATACATTTTTTAGCTTGTTTAGAATCTAGCGATGACTTTAAATAATTTAGAAATTACCACCTTGGCTTGCAAAATCTTATTTCAAACCATATTTATTCAAAATCCTCCCTTTTTTGAAAATGGATACATTTGCAAGGCTTGACATTTTAAAATTCAGGGTGGACAATCCTGATAATCTCAAACTGGACAAGTATCAGTCTATTAAAGGTTTAGTTTACCCAAAAATGAGAATTGTCATCAATCGCTCTAAACCCAGAAGACTTTTGTTTATCTTCAAAACACAAATGAAGATATTTTTAATTAAATCTGAGAGATTTCTGTCCTTCCATTGAAAGTCTATTCACCCAAAACTCTTCAAAATGTTCATAATTTAAAAAAACTAAATAAATCCACATTAATTGAGTGGTTTAATCCAAGTCTTCCGAAAAGAAAATCGCTTTATATGGTGAGCAGACGATCAGTAAACATAAACTGAAGCTCAACCGTACTTGTTTGATGTTTGAGAACAAACCTAGTCTTGGTTCTTGCAGAAGTTGATGTAACACGTCAAATATGCTTGAGCTTCCGTTTACCAAATTTTGAATGCTCTGTGTGTTTGTTGATCAAAGTTTATATGATGAACAGATTTAATTTAGGCTTTTATTCACATCTAAAGCGATCAAGAATTGGATTAAACTGCTAAATTCAAATGGAATTATTTTACAATCTCTTTATGAACATAAGAGTTTTGGACGAATAGACTTTCAACGGAGGGACAGAAATCTCAGATTTCATTGAGAACATCTTCATTTGTGCTTCAACGTTGAACAAAAGTCTTATGGGCTTGGAACGACATGAGAGTGAGTAAATGATGACAGCATTTTAATTTTTAGGTGAACTAACCCTTTAATTAGCCTGCCTGGCCAATACATCAGTCTAACAATGGAATAAATGTACAGATATTGGCATACTGTTTCTCTAAGTGAGCGATTGGAAAGGCCTTTATGCTACATTTTGACACTCTTCTCATTGGCCTTCTGAAGGACTGTAAGACTGCTTGCTGCGTCAACAGATTTCTTAATGACAGTCATTTCCACGGTCTCAAAAACTCTACATCCCTGCATGATTACAGTCCCCAGAAGAAGACAGTAATGGCTCTCCATAATGGGTCATTAATGCTGTATTTGATTTGATTCATCGAGGAAGCTAAATGGCTGTCTTGTCTCTGGTGGTGTGGTGGGCTCTGGTTTATTGGTGTTTTCATGAAACAGTGTGTTCAGTTTTGGCGGAACTACTGTAATCACTATAATAATGATCTTGATCCTTTTTCATTAGACATTCAAACCTTTTTTTGAACATTATGTCTTGAGCAGCATTTATTTTTTAATTGCTATAGTCCTTGAGATATGAATAAATAGGGGCACTACAAATATATTTTAAAAAGTCTATTTAAGCATGCTGTTTAGATAATTTTTGCAGTATGTACAGTATGTCCCCGAACCTCGACATGCATACTAGTGTCACCACCATTGGCATGCAAGTGATCAAGAGAGATTTATTAATTTATTTTTTTTTTTCATTGTTTATCTTTAAATTAAAAAAAAAAAAAAAAATACACCTTCACCATTGTCAAGATCTGCTTTCTCAATTTGTAATTGATATAAAACAAAAAACCTGAAATATTTTATTTTAGTAGCCATATATTTTTTTTAATTTAGATTAGAAGAAAATTTCGATTACACATTTTGGACATAAAATTTTCAAACACCTTCAATGCATCAAAATGTTACAAAATTCAGACAATATGGCTGACATTTGAATATTAGTGTGATAGGAATGACTAGTTTTGTTCTCAAAGCTTTGTCAGGATACAGTCTGACTTCCATCTTTTATTCAACTATGTTGACTTCCTTTGGGCATAAAGTTGGCGAAAACCAAACATTCAGCCAATAACTTTTGCAAGGCTTGGTCTAAAGATTGAGACAAATTTGGTGGGGATGGAATAAAATTTGTTGGTGGAAAAGTGGACCATAGTTTTCTTAAAGGGTTAGTTCACCCAAAAATGAAAATAATGTCATTTATTACGCACCCTCATGTCGTTATACACCCGTAAGACCTTTGTTCATCTTCGGAACACAAATTAAGATATTTTTGATTAAATCTGATGCCTCAGCGAGGCCTTTATAGACCGCAATGGTACTTCCTCTCTCAAGATCCATAAAGGTACTAAAAACATATTAAACACTCTGTAGTTTTTTTTTTTTACCAGTGTGAAAGAGACTCAGAATACTGCGTCATTGTTGCACATACAATTAAGAGTTATACACCATTTTAATCTGTTGAATATCTTCTTTTATTTGTGTATACTCAGAGTAAAAACACAATGTTGTGCATTTCAGAAAATAAAGAAAACTAACATGATGCGTGATCTGTTGTCTCCCTCTGAACGAAGTCCAATCTGATAGTTCTCAGAAAATGAAGTGTAACTTAGTGAATACTAATGACACAAAAATGAGACTTATGTTTAAAAAAAAACGTTGAAATGTCAGGTTCGAAAACAAATATTCTGTTTATGTAATCTGTATGAAAAAAGAGCCATGTCAGAAGTCCGTAATTCAGCTCATTATCCACTAATGTGGCCACGCCCACAGAGCCAGTGCTATTCAGATGCAAATTCTGAGCAATACATGTATACATCGTCTCAATCGTGTATTTATTGTCTTCAAAAGTGTTTTGCATAGCCATAGTTAGCGATCTCTGGAAGCCTCTGTTAGTTTGGTTAGTTCCTGGATTGTCACATGGCCTATTCTTCTTTAGGAGGCATTTGTGGACTAAATGTGCACAGAGTCCATCAAAGTTTCTCCAAATGTGCATGCTTATAAGCTAAAAAACTATATGAAATGCCATAGAGGTAACATAATTGTTCAGACACTTTGCATCACAGTAATACATTATATTTTAAAGTATATAATAGAATACCATTATTTTAAATTGTAATAATATTTCACAGTATTGCTGTTTTTTCATGAGCTTGAGACATGATCACAGAGGGTTTTTTCACAGCCTACCTGACTGAAAGGCCTCATTAATATGCAGATCATTACAGGTCATTATGCGATTCTTTTGTTTTCTCAGGTGTAAATGATCAATTATTAATGATGAATCACGCATACTGTGTTTCTTGACAAAAAGTGACTTACAAAATTTAAATCAATAAATTGTTTTATATGAACGATAAGACAGGATCATTTTTACATAATTTTGAAGCAAAACCTCTAGTCTACAACCTCCAATACCCAGAAGTCTTGTGAACACATATATAATATTTTTTGGCCTTATTTCAGTGACTTAAGTTTTTTGTACTTCAATAACCACGGATAAACGTTATTCCTTCAAAAATACAAACATGTATATACATGTTCCTCACATATTATTGTAGCCTAGTTTGTGCTGAATACAGTGTAATGACACTTTTTCCATTAATATGTTTATGAACAACTGAAAAAAGCACAAATGTCAGGGCATGTCAAAACTTCTCAAGGCCCCAAATCAGCCACAGACTCCAGAGGGTTAAATCAGTTCACGTGAGTATGGTGGTTCTACCTTAATATTATAAAGCGACAAAAATATTTTTTTGTGCTCAAAAAACGACTTTTTAACAATATCTAGTGAAGGCCGATTTCAAAACACTGCTTTGGAGCATTACAAATCTTTTGTGTCGAATCAGTGATACAGATCACGTATCAAACTGCTGAAATCACATGATTTTGGCGCTCTGAACCACTGATTCGATTCGTAAAGCTCTGAACCTTCATGAAGCAGTGTTTTGAAATCGGCCATCGGATTTGATCAAAAATATCTTAATTTTTGTTCCGAAGATCAACAAAGGTCTTACTGGTGTAGAACGACATGAGGGTGAGTAATAAATTACTTTATTTTCATTTTTGGGTGAATTAACCCTTTAACTCCATAATGAATAAATAAATTAAGGCCACTACAAACCATTTTAAAAAGTCTACAAGTTAGTTTTTGCATAATTACCAATTTTACCTGAATTTATGTTGAAAATATTAAGCAAATGCAGGTTGTTAATTTTCACAAAGTATGCTGACATCACAGCTCATAAAACAGTACCCATGTTATTTATTGACTTATTTTGCCTGCTCAGAATAAGTCAAACATATCAGTCAGATTTATGTAGTTCAGTCACATCATTAACGGACTGATTATTTCTACAGAAAAGTTGTAGCGAAAAATGCAGAGGAGAGAATCATGCCCTGCGAGGCACAGATAAATAGGTTCTTTTTAAGTTAGTTTTGGCTTAGTAATGCACACTAACTTGAGATATTCTTGTCTGAAAACCCAAAAGGTACAAGTCATGCATTCATAACCAAAGGAGACACTTGTTTCTCAACTGGAATAAAGCTAAAAATATTCCCTCTTGCATAACAGGAGTTCTCTTTTGTTCCGGAGGGGAAGCGCCATGTGTCATTAAAATAAACTAAAGTGACTCTTTCCAGGCGAAACAAGCCGACGCATGTATTTCCCACATAAACAAGTGCGTGTAGTTAAATATAGTCAGTTAGCCCCTGGGAACAATTAACCTGAAATCAGTTGAACACAACAAAATGGGTTCCGCTAAGTCAGACAAATTTGGTTTGTCGGCTTGATCAACTTAGATCACGCATCGTTACATCAGTTTGCACTCATTTAATTTTTTTTCTTTTTCATCTCCGTATACAATCCCTTGGCGGTCCTCATGCATCACATTCACTCAGTTTACAAACACAGATTTTCATTCATCTTGTCTAGAGGATGTGACCTGAAGTTAGCCTAATTATGCAGTAGGGGTTGCACGGCTACTGATTTCTCCTAGTCTGTTACTTGTCAAAACAATACCTATCAAAGTTTGAACTAAATTGTCATATACAATATGCTAGTGCAAATATATATAACAGTTCGTTCAAACAACAATTATGTCTGTAAACATGTATTTAAAATAGGCAAAATAATACAAGGTAAAATGACAGTCGATTTAAGCCCTATTATGCAGGGCTTACTTGAGATCAACTAGTTGGTCAAATAACAAATTAGTTATGACCATATGTAGTTTAGCTCATCCTTATTGTTAAATTTACATAAGACAAGACTTGGGCAAGAAACTCATTCTATTCAAGTTTGCAGACACAAATGCAGAAAATGCTGCTAATATTTTTTTCGCTTTGTTAACTGACTTCCATCTTTTTATTCAACTCTGTTGAATTTGTTTGGGCATAACGGTGGCGAAAACCAAAAATCCAGCTAATAAATTTTGTGAGGCTTGGTCTGAAGACTGAGAAGATGGAACAAGATTCGCTAGAAGAAAAGTGGGGAAAGAGATATTGGAAATAAGGTCTATCAATTTTACAGGTTTACAAAAGTTATTGGCTTTTGAGTGATATTACAGATTTGAGATTTTTTTAATAATATGGTCAAAATTGGATTTATATCTGCTGATATTAAATATTTAATTATATAGGATAATTTCTCAGTTTTTACTTTGAGATTAGCTTTGATGTCTTCTAACAGGCACTGGAATTGAAAAATTAATCTTTAAATGATTAGTTTACTTTA